>NC_081538.1:29980923-29983423 GCF_030273125.1 Centropristis striata | reverse complement strand
TTACTTATGTACTTATTTCCTTACCTACTTATTTCCTTACATACTTACTTACTTATTTACTTACGTACTTACTTATTTACTTACGTACTTACTTATTTACTTACTTACTTACTTATTTACTTACGTACTTACTTATTTACTTACGTACTTACTTATTTACTTACGTACTCACTTACTTATTTCCTTACATACTTACTTACGTACTTACTTACTTACCTATGTACTTACTTACTTACTTATTCACTTACGTACTTGTGTGTGTGTGTGTTTGTCCAGGTGGTGGAGTTGAACCTCGGGGCAGGTATGGACCGGCTGGGCGGGGCCTGTGACCGTTACCATGACGACGACCTCTACCTGAGTGACAGCTACGGAGGATTCTGTGACGGACCACTGAGAGCCAAAACCTCCTACAGGTACACACACACACACACACACACACATTCATCATGTAGATACAGGAGTGTGTTTTTATATTTATATATGTATTAATGTGTGTGTGTGTGTGTGTGTGCAGGCTCAGTGTGAGAGCGTTCACCAGACTGTTTGATGACAACCACAGAGAGTTTCCTCAGCCGCTCTTCACCGACACCTACCTGTCGGCTCCACTCAGGACACACGCAGGTGAGTCTCACACACACACACACACACACACACACATACACACACACACACACACACACACAGTGTCTAACGGTGTGTATGTGTGTGTGTGTGTCAGAGCCTCTGGGTGGAGTGGTGGAGGGTCTGAGTGCGGGGATGTTCCTGATCGGGATGATGGTCGCTGTTGTCTCTCTGCTGGTCTACAGACAGCGGCTACGCAAAGTGTGAGTCATACACACACACACACACACACACACACACACACACACACACACACACAAAAGTTTACTTACTTACTTATTTCCTTACATACTTATTTATTTACTTACTTACTTATTTACTTACTTACTTACTTATTTATTTACATACTTACTTTCGTACTTACGTACTTACTTAATTACTTATGTACCTATACACACAAAAATTTCCAGGGCTGTACAGGATAGATTCAGACTTTAAGTTTGATCCATAACGATGACACTTTATTTCTCTATTTATTCTGTATATATATATATATAATTTTTTTGTATTAATATTTTTCATTCATATTTCATTCTTTGATTTGATATTCAATTTAAAAAAGAAAAGAAAAACTTCCGAGCTGAGGCCAGAGAAGTTCAAGCTTTATTTGGTTTAGGATGACAAAGCTGTAAAACAATCTGACTACAAACTCAATCCCAGCAACAAGAAGATGTTTGGAGCTCCTTTATTCTGTTTTCTGTTTTTCCTAATATCTGTATCCGTGTGCAGGGCGGTGCAGGAGAACCCGGTGGTGAGGATGAGCATGTGGAAAGAAGTTCCAGCGCCAGGACTTTATCTGGGCGTCAGGAGGTCAGAGAGACAGTTTATTATTCCTGTTCAGTCTCAGTGTCAGAGATAAAGGTTGTTGTTTGAACACATTCACAAAAATAAACTCCTGAATTCTTGAAAATAATTAGAAGTTGCTATATTTATATTTATTATTGCAAAAACATGATTAAAAAACAATATTAAATATTTAAAAAATGTAAAAAAACCCCAAATATATATATCATTCTACCTTCTGTCTTATCCAGTACATTGTTTTCTGATATTAATCAGCTTATAGAGACTGCATACATAAAACTGATTTGTTTTTCCATATTTATATATAACACTTTCTAGACTATATGAAATATTACATATATTTTTTTTATGTAGTATACTCCCAGTTTATCTGGATTTGAAAGCATTTTCAGAATGAAAAAACCCTCTCTTATTGCCTTTTATTAGAATATAATTCTACAAGTTTTTAGTCTTTAACAGACTGTAATAATGATATAATAATAATAATTGTTTGACGTAAATATAGTGTTAAATCTGTCTCAAATTAACACTCAACTGACTATTAACTCCATGACACTTGAATAATAATTTTGTGTATAATAACTATTTAAATATTCTGTTTGTTTGTTCTTGTTGCAGTAATCGTCGCGTCACCAGGTGAGAATCTTTTATTATTTAGCTGATAGAATAAGATTTATAGTAATTCCAAAGGGCATAAATATAAATATTGTTTGTTATCTCTGTTAATAAATCTGTTTTCTGTGTGTCAGTCCCATCAAAGCGTGTCACTTTGAGTCTCACCTGAACAAACTGCAGGCCGACTCCAACTACCTGCTGTCGGAGGAGTTTGAGGTAAAAAGACAGAAATAAAATGTTCTGTTTGGTTTATAAAACGGTTTCACAGCGGTTTAAATACGTCTTTAACACTGTAAAACAAAACTATTTGGTTTGGATTCAGAAAATATCAGGATTACGGTTAAAATAGTGAGATAAGGAAGTCCCCACCGGACTTTGTTGCTCTTTATTTGCTTTTACGCTGATGACACGTTTCTCCGTTTACTTATTACAGCTTTATTGTGAAATAATCTGATTTTAT
>NC_081538.1:29940923-29975923 GCF_030273125.1 Centropristis striata | reverse complement strand
TCGGAGTCCGTCCTGCCGGAGTGGACCATCAGAGAGTTCAAGATCACCTCGGTACTGATCCCCTCTTCCTGTTTATCCTGACGGATAGTTTTTATTTACACATAAACAACAACAATGGAATCAGAAGATGAGCTCATTGTTCCAGCTCGATCGCTATTCAAGATGTGGTCTATTTAGATTAGATTTGACTTTATTAATCCCACAGCAGGGAAATTTCTTTGTTACAGCAGACCACAAAAATTACACACAAAATTATTTCCCTTTAAGATAAAGATAATATACTATATACAACAAATTAAGTGAAGAATGTGCAGAAAAGAAAAAAGAAAACTACAACACGTTCAGGTTTTTCTGGTGTTTGGTATTTAGTGTTTTTATATTGTAATTTATTGCATTTTTGATTACTTTTTAAGCACTAAACCATGGGGGAAAGTTCACATTTTTAAGGATTAGGATTAGGGTTGCAAAATTCCGGGAATTTTCAAAGTTGGAAACTTTCCATGGGAGTAAATGGGAATTAACGGGGAAAAAAACAGGAATTTACTAAATTAAAAAATAAAATAAATACGTATTTTTTTGACAATATTTAACTCAACATTCATGTTTTTGTTGTTCAGTAAAATAATTAAAACTTGATAAAGTTCTACTTACGAATAAATCTGTTGAATTGTCATATTTTTATTTTTAATATTTCCTTAATTCCCCAGCCTAACTCCCCATGGAAAATTTCTGGAAATTAACCGGAAATTTTCCACCCTTTGCAACCCTGATTGTGATTCAATATGATAGTTTTTGATATATTTGTTTATTTTTTTTTAAACACTGAAGCATAGGAAGAATCATATATTTCTATAGACTTTTATTTTGGAAATTCTCTAATATACTATGCCATAAAAATGTATAAAAATCTCCCAATTTACAATTTAATGGTATTTTCTTAAAAAATTAAATAAATCATAGAAATGTCATATCATAGTATAAGATGAAATGTATCAAAAAAAGTCAAAAGTGTGCAATTTAATGGTATTTTCTTTAAATAAAAAAAGACAAAAACATAAAAATGTCATATTAAAGTACGAGATGAAATGTATCAACAACAAAAAATCTAATAGTAGTATGTCATAAAATTAGTCAAAAATGTGCAATTTAATAGTATTTTTTATTTATAAGGCACATAGATAACACTTTGTATAAAAGTAATCCAATTAATCCTATTTCCAAACATTATTTTGTATAAACTCTTTGTTAACACCTTACACTTTTAAACCATCTCCTGTTTTCTGTGTCTTTCTTGGACTTTGTTTCTTATTGAAACTAATATAACAGCACATGACTCACAGATTACCACAATAAAAGTGTTCACTTCTCTCCTCCTCCGCACAGACTAAAAATAAACCGGTTAAATTTAAACTCTATTCATTTAGGCTTTTAAAAGTACTGAAGTAAACTGATTTTTATTTCCTGGATGTGTGTTGACAGGAGAGCGGCTGCAGCTACCCTCGAGTGCTGCGTCACTTCCACTACACGGTGTGGCCCGACCACGGCGTCCCCGAGACCACCCAGTCCCTCATCCAGTTCGTCAGGACCGTCCGGGACTACGTGGACCGCTCGCCCAGCACCGGCGCCACCGTGGTCCACTGCAGGTATGTGTGTAAAGAGACCACTGAGTCACTGAAGTTATATTAAAGCAGAGATGTTTAACCCTTTATCGGACGAAGAACCGTATTTGGTAACTTCAGCGGATATCCAAAATAAGAATATTACGAGAAAAAAGCTGCAAATTTACTAGATTAAAGTGGCAGATCTACAAGAAAAAAAGTCGCAGATTTAAGAGATTTAAAGTGGCAAATCTGCGCGAAAAAAGTCGCAAGTTCACGAGATTTAAAGTGGCAAATCTACAAGAAAAAAAATTGGAGATTTAAGAGATTTAAAGTGGCAAATCTGCGCGAAAAAAGTCGCAGATTTACGAGATTTAAAGTGGCAAATCTACAAGAAAAAAAATTGGAGATTTAAGAGATTTAAAGTGGCAAATCTACAAGAAAAAAAATTGGAGATTTAAGAGATTTAAAGTGGCAAATCTCCGTGGAAAAAAGTCACAGATTTACGAGAAAGAAGTGGGAAAAAAAGCAACTTTTTTTCTTGCAGATTCAACACTTTAAATCTTATAAATCTGCGACTTTTTTGCGCAGATTTGCCACTTTAAATCTCGTAAATCTGCGACTTTTTTCGCGCAGATTTGCCACTTTAAATCTCTTAAATCTGCAACTTTTTTTCTTGTAGATTTGCCACTTTAATGTAGTAAATTTGCAACTCTTTTCTCGACCCCATTTAGATATCCACTGAAGTTACCAAATATAGTTCTTCGCCTGATAAAGGGTTAAAGCAGAGATGTTTAACCCTTTATCGGGCGAAGAACTATATTTGGTAACTTCAGTGGATATCAAGATGGGGCCCCCATGTCTCTCTGTGAGGTCGTAGAACCACATGAATTTATAATATTTAGAGAAAAAAGTTGCATATTTACTAGATTAAAGTGGCAAATCTACAAGAAAAAGAGTCGCAGATTTAAGAGATTCAAAGTGGCAAATCTGTGTGAAAAAAATCGCAGATTTGTTCTGACTTTTTGGACTTTTTCATCATCTCAAAATATGCTGCTTTTTGTTATTTATGGTAAAAGCCACCCTACTACATGTATCATCAGGCTATAACAAGACCATTTTGAGAGTATCGGGGCATTAAAAAATGTTGTAACTTTTTCCCGTATGACTTTTTGTCAAATTTTGGACATCTCAAAATATGGTGTTTTTTGTTATTTCTGGAAAAGCCACCCTACTACATGTATCAACAGGCGATAAGACCATTTTGAGAGTATCGGGGAATTAAAAAATGTTGTGATTTTTTCACCAAAAAAATCGCCATGCTAGAGTATGACTTTTTTTTTGTCAAATTTTGGACCTCTCAAAATATGGTGTTTTTTAAAACATTTTTTGGAAAAGCTACCCTATTACACGTATCAACATGCTATAATAAGACCATACTAGGAGTATCGGGTATTTAAAAATGTTGCGACTTTTCCCCCAAAAAATGTCGACTTTTTTTTTTAAATTCTAATTTTGGACATATGAAAATGTGATGTTTTTATATTTCTGGAAAAGCCACCCACTACATTTATCAACAGAAAATAATGAGAAAAAAGTTGCAGATTTACGAGAAAAACTTTTTTTCTCGTAGATTCACCACTTTAAATCTCATAAATCTGCGCATGTTTTTTTTTTTACACATTCTGGCTGTATGGAATATCCTCAAATATTCTCTAGGGTTGAAATTTGGAATTTGAAAGTATTTCAATGAGTGCCCTATTAAGGGTTAAGCCTTTTTGATGTCAGTATTTGCTGCTTTACGGTTGACTCTGTGTGTGTGTGTGTGTGTGTGTGTGTGTGTTAGTGCTGGTGTTGGGCGGACCGGGACCTTCATCGCTCTGGATCGGGTTCTGCAGCAGCTGGACTCTAAAGGAACCGTGGACCTGTACGGCTGCGTGTTCGACCTCCGCCTGCACCGCCAGCACATGGTCCAGACTGAGGTAACGAGCTTCTCGTTACATTTAAATATTCAATAAAAACAAGAGTTAAACACCAGTAACAGGGTTTATGCAGGAAGTTATATTTAATACCCTCTAAAAGACCTTTTGAAATGTATGGAAAGGGTTTTAAAAAGGTTTTAGTTCTGGATGAGAAGAAGGTGAAAAAAAAGGTCACAATGTGGCGTCCAAACTTCATAAACATGTAATAATATAATATGATATCCATAATCATGTCAAAGCAAAATAGTCATAGTAAAAAAATCATACAATAGTATGTCGTCCAAAATCACGTTAAAAAGTCATAGTATTGTAAGTCGTCCAAAATCACGTAAAAAAGTCATCGTATTGTAAGTCGTCCAAAATCACGTAAAAAAGTCATAGTATTGTAAATCGTCCAAAATCACGTAAAAAAGTCATCGTATTGTATGTCGTCCAAAATCACGTAAAAAAGTCATCGTATTGTATGTCGTCCAAAATCACGTAAAAAAGTCATAGTATTGTAAGTCGTCCAAAATCACGTAAAAAAGTCATCGTATTGTATGTCGTCCAAAATCACGTAAAAAGTCAAAGCATTGTTAGTCGTCCAAAATCACGTAAAAAGTCAAAGCATTGTTAGTCGTCCAAAATCACGTAAAAAAGGCATGGTATTTATTGTATGTCGTCTAAAATGCAATAAAAAAGTCATAGTATTCGGTGTAGTTCAAAATCACATAAAAAAGTCACGGTATCATATTTCGTCCCAAATCACGTAAAAAAGTCATAGTATTGTATGTTGTCCAAAATCACGTAAAAAAAGTATTGTATCGTATCTCGTCCAAAATGTGTTAAAAAGTTATCGTATCGTATGTCTCTCAAAATCACCTTAAACAGTCATAGTATGTTGTTTAAAAATCACGTAAAATAGTCGTAGTACTGTATGTCGTCCAAAATGCGATAAAAAAGTCAACGTATCATATGTTGTCTAAAATGCGATAGAAAAAGTCATAATATAGTCTCACAATCATATGTCAAAATCAAATCAAAAATAAAAAGACATCCTATTTTGGATTTTGGACAAAATACAAAACTATGACTTCTTTTTTTTTTTTACGTGATTTTGAACGACATACGATACTATGACTTTTTTATCGCATTTTGAAAGACATATGATGCTATGACTTTTTTTACATGATTTTGAACAACATACTATTTATTACTTTTTTTATCGCATTTTGGACGACATACGATACTATTATAATATTATACTAGGTTTTTTTTTATCCCATTTTGGATGAGATTTGGACATATATGATACAGTTTACTTTAAGTTGCTCATTCCACTTTTTCCAACTGATTTCCTTATATCACGTGTGTGTGTTGCAGTGCCAGTATGCCTTCCTGCACCAGAGCGTTCGTGACGTCCTGAGAGCCAAGAAACATCGCAGCGAGCAGGAGAACCCTCTCTACCCCATCTACGAAAACTTCAACCCCGAGTACTGCCGCGGTGAGACTCTCAACATAAAAAACTTCATGCTACAGTAGATTTTAGAACAAAAACTCTCTTGTTTTTACCATTATCTGCATTGAAACAGTTTCTACTGATCTTATAACTTTATTTTTTTTTTTTTTGTCTCCCCTCAGATTTCATCTACACCGGACGCTGAACACGAGGAACATTAGCTTCACATTACAGGGACGAAACAGCAATGTGTGAAAATAAGAACACATAAATGATAGAAAAATGTACTTATTGTTTGTGTTAATCTGTGTATCCCTGCTTTAAGTTCATATCAGTGTTACAACTTTAATGCCAACAAAACCACAGAAGATAAACTGAAGCTGTAAACAATCTGTGACTCCAGTTTAAACACAGAGAAGATATTTTTTGCTGGTGTTACACAGACGTTTGTAAAAGAATCAGATTTTAATGAATGTGGCTTCTGATTTTCTGAAGTGCTGGAGGGTTACACGGGTTGATCTCAGGTCGCTGGTTATTATTAAAGATGTATGTTTTCAAATCTGATGTTTAGCTCAAACTGACGGATCCCAGGGAAGGAAAGAGCCATCTGTTTGTTTCTGTTAGTTCTCACTCTGCTCCATATAAGCTGTTTATTTAAAACCTTACACATATTGCTGTATGTAAATATTGGTGTACTCTTTTTTTATATATGAATATGATTATATACTGTATGTCGACAATTTCTATGCTGTATAATATTATTTACATTTATATCTCATTTAATGCAATAATCTGTAACCTGCTGTATTCAGACTTTCAGTGACTGTTACATTATAAAAATATAAATGCACATTATTTCACGTAATGAACTTAAAAAAAAAGTCTGAATACGAAGCAGGAACTTCACCTCCCCTCTTTTATAAAAATGAATTCATAAATGACTGAATGTTTTTCTCCCAGTTGTAAGCTAAACTCCACTTTGTTGTTAAAATATTTGAGAAATTTGTTACATTGAATGTCTAAATTCATCTGAAAAGTTCACATTTGCAATTACAAAATTATTAAATATTATATTATATAAATATTTCTTGGTGATTTATTTCTGTTTGATGCGACTGCTGCAGGACTTTAAGACTATGATGAGACAATTTTGAAAGTGTCTGGGAATTTAAAAATGTTCTGACTTTTTGGACTTTCATCAAATTTCGGACATTTCAAGAGATTGTGTTTTTGTGTTATTTCTGGGAAGCCAGCCTTCTTCATGTATCAACAGGTGATAATAAAACCATTTTGAGAGTATCGGAGCATTTGAAAATTTTGCAGCGTTTTCACACAAAAAATGTCATGGCAAAAAGGCCATGACTTTTTTTCATTCTTCAAATTTTGGTTATCTCAAAATATGGTGTTTTTTTTGTTATTTCTGCAAAATTTCGACATGCTATAGTATGACTTTTTTTGTTTATGTCAAGAGAGGGTGTTATTTCTGGAAAATCCACCCTACTACATGTATCAACAGGCTATTATAAGACCATTTTGAGAGTATGGGGGCATTGAAAAATTTAATGATTTTTTTTTTTAACCAAAAAAATCGACATGTTGTAGTATGACTTTTTTTAAAACTTCAAATTTTGGACTCCTCAATATGGTGTTTTTTTGTTATTTCTCGAAAAGCCACCCTCCTACATGTATCAAAACACCATAATAAGACCATTTTGAGAGTATCGGAGCATTTAAAATTTTTATGTCTTTCACCAAAAAAACAAAATGATATAGTATGACTTTTTTAAATTTTGAACATCTCAAAATGTTTTGTTTTTTTCGTGGAATTATTGGAAAAGCCACCCTACTACATGTATCAACAGACTATGATAAGACCATTTTGAGAGTATCGGAGCATTTAAAATTTTTTAGACTTTTTCACCAAAATTTTCGACAATTTTCGTATGACTTTTTTTTCAAACTTCAAATTTTTGACTTCTTAAAATATGGTATTTTTTTTGCAATTTTTGGAAAAGCCACCCTACTACATTTAACAACAGACTATGATAAGACCATTTTGAGAGTATCGGGGCATTTAAAAATTTTGAGACTTTTTCACCAAAATTTTCGACATGCCTTTTATGACTTTTTTTTCAAACTTCAAATTTTGGATTTCTCAAAATATGGTATTTTTTTTGCGATTTCTGGAAAAAACACCCTACTACACACATCATCAGACTATAATAAGACCATTTTGAGAGTATAGGGGCATTAAAACATTTTATGACTTTTTAACAAAAAAAATCCATAGATTCAAAATTCAAAATCTCAAAATATGGTGTTTTGGAATATTTTTTGTGTTGTTGACTGAACGAAACAATACATTTTAATGAGCCACTTTGGTCACTGATAAACTGACAAAGCCTTGTGAAGGCTAAACAATAAATTGATTTATTAGAATATTGAAGAGAATAATCAGTAATGAGAATGATAATCGGCTGCAGCCTGCTTCATCCAGAAATGTTTCTATCCATTATTCTGAGGAAAAACCACAAATTGAAAAGAGTTAAAGCTCACTAACTTTGTTGGTTCCACGTCTAAAACCAATGTGTTCAGATATGCATCATGACAGAGCAGAAACTTCCCCTTTATTGATAACAAACACTCACAGAATAATAATTTCCATCTAAAAGCTTCTCGGCCATTTCAAACCCTCATTACAGCTAAAAGTTTTCAAATGGGATTGAAACATCGTCTGCACTGGAACCTCAAAGATGAAATTGATATCGATCTCCTAATGTGACTGCCAGTAAAAAAAAAAAGAGAAGAAAAAAGCATTTCCTGATAATATCTAACAATCCTTTAAGAGTGGGGACTTTCATAACTTTGTGTAACCATGGTGATTAAATCTGTCCCCACAAACTTCACAAACACCGTGCAAGAAAAATACTACAGTATGTCCACAGATATGAAGAGAACACCATATTTTATTGTCATGTCAGAGTTTGTTTATTTATTTAAGACAATAATGAAAGAGTGAGCATGTAAATGGACCTTCTCTGTTCAGAAATCACAGGCTGCTAAGCAAGGTTATAATAGTTTTGGATTTTTCATTAGTTTTAGTTTTAATTTCGTTGTCAATTTTTCTTTTCAAATTCAGTTAGTTTTAGCTAGTTTTCAGAGTGAGTTCATTAGTTTTAATTAGTTTTTATTTTTTGGAAAATGCTTAGTTTTAGTTTAGTTTTTATTAGTTTTAATGTTAGTTTTAGTTTTTTAGTAATGGGGTATTTGTTGGCTGCCAGATTCAAAAAAGTCAAAATAAATGTTTCTCTTATCCATCTCAGCCCCAATAAGTTTATTAAGTCATAAAACCAGATAGATTAAATAGATTTAATATCAACCAAAAGAATAACGTATGAAAAAAGTTGACAAAAACAATAACTAAGGACGTTTTCACTATAATTTTAGTTAGTTTTAGTTAGTTTTGTAACCACAAAATACAGTTTCAGTTAGTTATCGTTTTTTAAAAAACTCTCGTTTTTACTTTTATTTCAGTTAACGAAAATGTTTTTTCAATTCTAGTTTTTGTTATTTCGTTAATTAACTATAATAACCTTGCTGCTCAGCAGTTAGCTGTAACCACCTCCCAGAAAAGGATGCCTAACTTACTTTTACACAGAGTTTTATAATGTAAATGTGCGACTATCTGATTAAAACTGTTGGGGCAGCACCATGGTTTAGACTCAGCCCGCCCATTTCGTTAGCACACAGGCTAGTCCTAGCCTCTTGGTGCTTCAGCTTCCAGTCACCGCCCTGTGGAAGGAAAAAAGCTAACAGCACACTTAAAGTATGTCAGAAAATTAAAAAAGACGTATATGACAGAAATGTGTCATGGTGTAGTCTGTCTGCACTGTTTTACGGTAAAAAAAACCCCCCCAAAACTGGCAGCTGTGGTTGCCAGAACTTTACAGTGCAAGTTTTTTGTGATATTACGGTAAAATTATATTAGCACTGTTGATTGCCATTTTATTCCATATTTTACCATAAAAAAAAAAAACGTTTTTCGATGAAAAGAAACGCTGTTCTGCCATATAATTGACAAGAAAATACTTTATAAATGCTGCATAAATTAAAGATTTTACCATTAAATATTACAGTATATTTCTGTTAGAGATATGGTGTTTAGTACATTTAACAGTGAGAAAAAGTATTTTTACAAAAAATAAAGGCAAAAATGATGGCTTGTATATATTTTACAGTATATTTTTGCTAGGCTATAAACAGTGCCAGAGTATTTTACAGTGGAGTAATGTATTTAAAAAAAATAAAAAATACTGTTTTAGCTGATATATACATTTACGGTGTTTCATTGTTACTGAAACTGAATTAAACCATTTATCATTTTACGTCTTTTACTGTCATGTTTTAGCAGTTTTTCACCATAAAATCTACATTTTTTTTTTACATTTTTTTTTTACAGTGTGTGATTAAATCTCTCCGTGGCCTCCACAGACAAAAACAGGCAAGAAAACGAAACTTTTGTCTACTCTGCATGTGTGAAACTTGTGATTTCCATATTGATCTGGGGCAGGCCGAGGCCGGGCAGAACTGGGTCACCCAGATCCAGATCCAGCAGCTCTGAGGGGCCTCAGCAGAGCCGAGGAGTCCCTGTCAGAGGGCCGGCTGAGCCTCCGTCCCCGGGGACCGAACCTCCGGCTCAGCCGCCTCATCGCTCCGTCCTGGCAGAGATTCATAGGAGACAAAGTTAGAACCAGCCGACGTCCCGCGAGCTTCAACCGTCCTGACAGAACAAACAGCCAGACAGCTTCAGAGAACCAGAGAACCAGAGAACCAGCCTGGAGCTCCAGGAGAACCAGCTGGCCTGGATGGAACATTTCACATAGAAAATGCTCTGGTCAATGTCATAATAATAATAATAATAATAATAATAATAATAATAATAATAATAATAATAATAATAATATATTCATTTGTTTTATTAATGTTGCCAATTTTTCTCTGTACTGTTTTAGTCTTGTTATTGTTACTGCCATTGTTGTTTAATTATTGTTCTTATTTGTAATTGTTTTATTGTTGTTTATTATTACTGCCATTGCTGTTTTATTATGACTGTTTTATTTTTAATTGTTTATTGTAAGGTGAACTTGAGAGTCCTGAAAGGCGCCTATAAATAAAATGCATTATTATTATTTTTATTATTATTATTATTTATTTTTTAATTATTATTTTTTTTAATTATTATTATTATATTACCAATGTCAATGCAAATCCCACAATTAACACAATTTCACGTGATGCAACAAATATAGAAACAGATATGCAAATACAATTTCTATAATAGCAAAAATTTGTTGGATTTTGAAAATTAAGAAAGAAAAAAACACAGCAGAATAATGTGCTGATCACAAGAATTGGAGGGGCTTTTATTTTGAAAAAGCAGACTCTTGCTGAGCTTGCTGTTGAGCCACAATTTTCTCTTTTATTCTTCTAAACTACTAAGAAAAATGTACTTTGTGAGGCTTTTATTTTTGAAAAACTGCGATGTCCTGGGTTACCTGTTCACAATAATAGCGATGTTGTGGGGCGTTTATTTTGAAAATGCAGCCTAATCCCGAGTTTTCACTTTAAACACCTTTTATCTTGAATACCAGTCTTGTTCTTCGTTTCTTGTTGCGCCACAATTAAATCTACTAAACTAAAAAGATAAAGTTTGTGGGGCTTCTCCTGCATTTCCCGTTGAGACACTGTGGACTCATGCTTTTATTCTTTTAAACTACTGAGATATTAAGATTAATTTATTAATCCCACAATGGGGAAATTCAAACTCTGCATTTAAGACGTCCTTTTTGAACACACCATGTTGAGAAGCAGTGGGCAGCACATCTCTGTGAGGGGTTAGGAGCCTTGCTCAAGGGCACTTCAGTCTGTGACCTGTCAGTCCTGGACTGAACCGGCAACCCTCTGATCCCTAACCTCTAGGCCACGGACTGCCCAAAAGGGGTAATTCCCATACCGGGAGTCGAACCCGGGCCGCCTGGGTGAAAACCAGGAATCCTAACCGCTAGACCATATGGGATAGTTACTGTGGCAGGCTTTTATTTTGAAAAACAGCCTTGTACTGGGTTTCCTCTTCAAATACAGTAGCCCTTCAGGCATTTTTTTTATATTTATTTTGTTGGGCTTTTATTATATTGGTCCATATTTACTTAGCGGGGCTTTTAATTTAGAAACACTGCCTTGTTTCAGGTTCCCTGTTCATAATTATAACATTGTTATGTGGCTTGTATTCTGAAAATGCAACCTTATCCCAAGTTTCCTGTTAAGCACAGTTTCCTCTTAGACCTCATTCGACAACAGTCAAGAAATGGTCACAGATGCTGTAGAATAGTGTGTTAATCGTGTTGATGGTACAGTATGTCCAAATATATATATATAAAACACCTTTATGTTATGTTTTGTTATGTCAAAAAAATGAAATAACCCAAAACGTCATAGTACAATATGTCGAAAAATATCCAAAAATTGTCATTAAAAAAAAGCATAATAAACCAAAAAGCGGTCAGTTTGTCCAAAATACCAAACTGTGACTAACAGTATAAATGACTTCCTGTCGCTTTACACATGAAACTTTCAAAATAAGAGCACAGTGTGTTAACAGAATCCACTGCAGAATTTACAAGAAGACTGTCAAAATAAGATGCCTCATAAACATAAAAGAACCAGAAAATATGAACATTTATTCTCCTTTACAATAATTAATTAATTAAGATCGGTGTATATGATGGAATAGTGGCATAAGAATCTGTAAGAGGCCACTAAATTTGAGCTTTTATAGAAAAAAAATTCTCCCCCCTAGCAACTATTTCCCAGCCTGGCTGGCTGCTCCGTGTCCTAGTGGAAAGCTGTTAACAGCAACTTAAAATGTCACAGTCGGACAGAAATAAGGTTCTATAAACAGCATCTCCGACTGTGAAAAATGTTATGTGAGGTGTTTGCTCTCATTTAGCTCTCAAAGTGCACAAGATTGATGCATTTTACTTATAAATGTACAAAACTTTCTCCTCTCAATCCTTCGGGGACACTGGATTATATAGATTATATATAGCCGTGAAAAACAAGGCCACAGTGAGTAAGATGTGACAACTGGAACTGCAAAAATAAAAGCTTAAATATGCACTAAAAATCAAAGCAGATCCTCTTGTTCCGACATCGACCGAGGCTCCAAAAATGCAGCAATTTAGACTTATTGATCGTCAATAAAAAACTCTTGTGTTAACAAATTGCTGCAGAGTTCTGCTCTCAGAGTTTAAATTGTTGTATTGATTAAAAACAGCAGCAGGGGAAGATTGACTGAGGACTGTTCAAGTGTCTGGCTCATATAAATGTTTTTGGACTCAACACTTCATTTAATCGTCTGGACAGATAAAGATTATTCTGCTCTCTGTTCGGCCCCTCGGATGTGTCCTCAGACCCTTCGGGGGTTCTGATCCCCAGGTTGGGACCCAACATCTGGGCTGTTTCCACTACCGGACAATACCCAGAATGAGGCATTTAGTCCGTAATTAAAAGTAATCTTCTTCTTCTTCTTCTAATTTGAATATGAGCAGTCTGGATCCAGCTTTTGTGGGACTTTTTTCGTCCCTGTAGAAGAGCAGGGTCATTTTTCTCACCTGAAAACAGCCTGGTTGCTGATTGGATAGAACGCTAAGCAGGATGTGACGTAGTACTCTACATGACAACAACACACGCCATTTTTAAAAGCCGGCGAAGCAGTGCTCACTACTTAGCAAATTTAGCGACTTTTCAGACCCCCAGTGACTCCTTCTTACTCTTCTTAACGAACCGCTAAGAAGAGCCGCCGTTAGCAACAGTTAGCTCTGTAGCAGTACAGTGTGTATGTGCTAACAGGCTAACAGTTAGCTCTGTAGCAGTACAGTGTGTATGTGCTAACAGGCTAAGAGTTAGCTAAGTAGCAGTACAGTGTGTATGTGCTAACAGGCTAACAGTTAGCTCTGTAGCAATACAGTGTGTATGTGCTAACAGGCTAAGAGTTAGCTAAGTAGCAGTACAGTGTGTATGTGCTAACAGGCTAACAGTTAGCTCTGTAGCAGTACAGTGTGTATGTGCTAACAGGCTAACAGTTAGCTCTGTAGCAGTACAGTGTGTATGTGCTAACAGGCTAACAGTTAGCTCTGTAGCAGTACAGTGTGTATGTGCTAACAGGCTAACAGTTAGCTCTGTAGCAGTACAGTGTGTATGTGCTAACAGGCTAACAGTTAGCTCTGTAGCAGTACAGTGTGTACGTGCTAACAGGCTAACAGTTAGCTCTGTAGCAGTTCAGTGTGTATGTGCTAACAGGCTAACAGTTAGCTCTGTAGCAGTACAGTGTGTATGTGCTAACAGGCTAACAGTTAGCTCTGTAGCAGTGCAGTGTGTATGTGCTAACAGGCTAACAGTTAGCTCTGTAGCAGTACAGTGTGTGTGTGCTGCTGCTGCAGGAGGTGTTCACTTAGCGATCTCTGTTTGTTTACAACAAGCACCAGACACTCTGTGTACAGTTAGTGATGCAGGTTAATTCACCATCACTATGTTTATGATCAGCAGAGACTCTGTGCATAATTAGCCATGCTGCTTTCAGCTGCTGACGTTGTGCACAGTTAGCGAAAACCAAACGTCCCCTCCAGAGTCTCTAAACCCCTCTGAGGACGTTAGAGGGCGTGGCCTGAGACTTTCCCCTTAGTTGAAAAACTGAGCTCTAAAAGACAGTTTGAGGTCACTTGAGGTGTGTTTCTGTGGTTTGATGGTGGAGCTGACGGAGCAGGTGATGTACGGCTCTCATCAGGTCTGGTTGTGCTGATGCTGGTGCTGTTAATATTTATAGGATGGAGAGGCTGAGAGGAAGTGTTGAGGTGTTAAATGTCCTCAGAGGGCCCAGAGTCGGCAGCTTCCTGATCCACCACAGCAGCTGCTCTGTTACTGTCGGCTGGAGCCAGACGCAGCAGAAACGGAGGAATAAGAAGCAAGAAGCTGAACTCATTACTAACTTTCTTAATGATTATGACAAAAATTATCAAGTTATCAACATTATTTTGGTCAAAATGATGAGAAAGATTATTAAATATGAGGCTCGTATCGACCGTAAATCATTCTTCCCTCTCACATTAACAAAAAATACCTCTCACATTCACCGTTTTAAAAATAAACGTCATTACTCACTGACTGTGCAAACATTATGCATTTATTTTTTTAAATTTATTTTAAATGTCCTTTTAACAGTTAATTGTGTTTAAATTTAAATACAATAAACAAAGTAAAAAAAACATACTATGTACATTTGTTACATGTTGATGTGAAAACTTGTATAATTTTTACTTAAGTGTAATTTCAAATGCAGTACTTTTACTTTTTGAATTGCAATATGGAAAATAAATAAATAACCTGTGTTAAAACAATTACATATACAGTAATAGATACAATTAAAAGGCCTAAAAAACTAACATGTTTTATTATTATTTTTTATATCTTTTTTTTATTTTATTTTTTTTCTATTTTTGTTGCAGACTTACTCTAACTTAAACACTGGTTATATTGCAACACAGCTCTTGAAAAAAACAGGAAAAAAACTGTTATTTTCATCTGTCAAATACATTTTGTATGTAAAATCTAAATAAAAGTGAATAAATTCAGGGCAGTAAAAAGTAGAATACCTCCTCCTGTCATGTGGTGGATTAGAACTATAAAGTTACATAAACTGGATATAATAAAGTACAAAACTAAGTGAGTAAATATAGATTTCCATCAGTGGGTGAAGCAGGTGAAAGCAGTGGAAGTGTTTGTTTCATTGGGAGAAGTGTTGTGATATTAACGAGGTCGATACGTGTCTGAGAGAGTCGCTGAATATTCATTTATTATAAAGAACGAGTGGTCTGACTCAGACAGTGTGTGAGTGTGTGAGTGTGTGAGTGTGTGTGAGTGTGTGTGTGTGTGTGTGTGTGTGTTTGTGTGATTTATGAATGAAGGATTAAAGAGGGAGGACGTCTGACAGGAAGGACAAACCGACATCGTTATAACGTCCACGTAGCGTCTCTCTGTCTGTCTGTCGACCTTTTTAATTCGTTCTGTCTTTGTTTGTCTTGTTTCCAGACTGAACGTTAGTTAGAAACTGTCTCACCTCATAAAACGTCTCTGTGTTATTTGTGAAGCAGCTTATTGAGGCTGGAGAGTCTTTAAGCTGTATTCTGCCTGACGACCAGCAGGCAGAATACAGTGTATATTACAAATATTAACCATAAAATGGACGTTAAATATATATATAAATTTGATTTTTTACGGTATAATTTATATATATAAATATATATATATATATATATATAAATAAATATATATATATATATATATATATATATATATATTACAAATATTAATCATAAATGGATGTTAAATATATATATGAAATATATTTTTTTTTAATTTAATTGCTTAATGGTCTTTCATTTTAAATTACAGTGAATTCTCTGTAAAAAAAAAATTAAAAAAATTTAAAATCATATTGCTGAATGTAAAATTAGGGCAAATTTCGGTTTCCTTACAGCAAAACTTAAATTGTTGAAACAAAAAACTGTAAAAACTCACTTACCATCATATTGAAGTAAAAAAAAAAAAAAACTTAAGTTTTTCTACATATATATATATTTTAAAATATAGATATTTACTGTTTATTATCTGTATTTTTAAATAAATTATCTGTAAAATAACTTACAATTGTTACAGTTAAAAGTTTTTATAGTTACTGTTATTAATTAAATTTTAAATTATTAAAAAATGAAAAAATAATTATCATTAAATTAGAAATGAATTATTTAAATTTAACCACATGGCCACATGTGAAATATAAAAAAGATGGCCAAATATTCACATATATTGTTAATGTAAAAATACCTCAAAATCTTAATATTTTAAGGAAATATCACACACCGCTCAAGTTATTTCTATAACAACCATTAATACTAATAAATATAATAAAACTAACTATTAATAACCCAACAAAAAACATTTTTTTCTTAAACTACAGCTAGTTTTTGTGTTTGTAGATGAGACACAATTACAATAAAATCAATAAATATATAAATAAATGAATGAATGCGATAAGAAGTAAATAAAAACTGCAGTCGTTTTGAAGATAAAATGTTTTTATTTAAAGTCTCTATCAGGCACTATAGTTCATGTCGTGGTTAGAACATGTTGAAGCGGCTACCGGGTCACAGATTAATACAGAAACTACAAGAATCATCATCAAAAACCATAAATAACAGACATTTCCCTTCAGGTCATAAATCAGAGTTACAGTTTGATTAACTCATGAATCAGAATATTAACTAGAAGATCATTAAAAACCAAAAACATGTCAGAAAGTGAATAAAGTTGCTACAGCAGGTCAGCGTTATGGCTTCAGATAGAAATACATAAAAATATTCTAATAACTCACAATAATGCTACAGAGAAGCTACGTTTCTTTGGAGGATTCAACAGAAAATAAATAAATAAGAACCACAAGATGTTTTTACTGTTTACAATCCTGAAATATCAGCAGGAACAAAGTTAATAACTTCATATTCAGCTTTCTTTTTGTTTTACTTTCTTCTGATTAAAAAAGTTGCTTTTTTCCATCAAAAAAAAGGAAAATAATGAGAAACTTTCTCAAACTATTGATTTAATATCGTAAAAAATAAAGAGCTGGTTGGCACAGGTAATGTATATTTTGTGTATTTTTAATTTTTAGAGATTAAAAAATATTTTGGAAGATGATGCTAAAACCTTCTATATATAAATACATTTACAATAAATAAAATCATGAAGAAAATACATAAATAAATGTGCAATACTCTGGTATGGCCTGGTAATAATACGGTATCCATACTGTTTTTTTTTGTTTAATATTTTAACTAATAATATTGTCTTATTAGAATATAATAGAATTTTTGATTCTGAGATAAATCAATTAAAATAATATTTAAAATAAACATAAATGAATACATTAAACATAAATAAAAGTGAAACTTAATATTAAATTATATATATATATATATATATATATATATAAAAACATTTACATTTTTTTGGATTAAAAGAAAAACATGGGCAGATATTCTATCATGTTTTCTGGTTCTTGTTTATAATAAATGTTATAATTTTTGCGGCAAAATTTGGCATTTTAAACTACAACAAACAAATGTAAATTTTTTTATTATAATTTAAATAAATAAATGAATGGATAAATAAACAAATTAATAAATAAAAAAAATATATATGTTAAATTAAATTAAATACATTCTAAATTAAATTAAATTAAATAATTATTAAAGCTCCTGGTTAGAAAAAATGTGGAAATTGTGCCAACCAACTCTCCACTTTAATTGGTCAAAACTCAAATAAAAAAATTCTAATTATGAACATTTTCTGCATAAAATCAAACTGAAACAGAACAATGAAACATTTTACCTTCATGAGAAATAATAAACAGAAAGTTTTACATTCAGTTTGTTTCAGTGAAACTTTCTTTAAAGACGAAACAAAAACCACAAAACCTGCTGAGAAACATCTGAACCTGAGAGGAAAAGATGTATTTACAACAACAACGACGACAACAACAACAACAAGGACGACAACAACAACAACAACAACAACACGACACCGACGAGGACGGAGCAGCGCAGTAAGTCGGCCTGCAGCTGTTGCTAAGCAACCTGAGGCTCGTTTTAGACCGGAGGAAGAAATTTGGAGAGTTGAAGATGAAAAACTGATGATGATGAATCATGATCTGATCTATAGATAACTGCTGCTGAGGAGCCTCAACACTCTCATAATAATAATAATAATAATAATAATATAATAATACAAGCAGTCAGAGGAAGGCAGCACAATAATCTGTACAGAAAGTTTTAGTGCATTAAAGAGTGAAACAGTGAAGCTGCTACAGAGAACAGAGAGTTTAATACTTTCAGCTGATAAAATCAAATAAAAACTAATATTTTTTGCCTTATTGCTTCTCTAAAAACACAGAAAAATAGTTAGAAGCAGCTTCAGACGGAGATAAAACTCTTCAGAGAACCAGAGACAGTTTTTTTAATGCAAAAATCTAAATTAATAATCTGTAATCTGTCTTTAAATGAAGCAGCATGGAAATAAAATAATAAATAAATAAATGTTCTTTGTGTCTGCAGCATGTGGAGGACAGAAGCTGCCAAAATTAATTAAATAAATCTTCATAAATTATTAATTATTAAGAAAAATGCAAAGGGAAATAATTCAGAATAAATCTGCAAAACTTTGGTTTATTCAATAATATCACATTTTGATTAATATTCCTATTTCTTATTTATTTATTTTCTTAACTTCATTTTTGGCATTATTATTATTTTTTAGCAGTGTTGCAATATATTGTAATATAGCTTTTATAGATTTCTTTTATATTTTTATACATATATGTTTTTGTTATATTTGTTATTATACGTCACTTACTCGTACATACTTATTTCTGTAAAAGAATAATTAATGGCATTTTAAATGAATTAAAAAATAATGCAAAAATAAATAAATATATTTAAAATAAATAAATACATTAATTAATGTAAAACATGGAGAAAATGCAAAGGGAAATGCTTTTTTAAATATTTTTATATATTTCATATCTCTATTTATGTCTTTACGTTAATACCAAAAAATACATCTAAAATAATAAATAAATAAATAAATAAATTTATAATAAAATACAGAAATATATGTGTAATACTCTGGCATTTATAAACAATTATACTATACATTTTAACTAATATTCCTATTTTCTATTTATTTAGTTAATTAATTTCACCAATAAAGTATTTCTGATTCCAAAATAAACACATTATAAAAACAAATTTAAAATAAACGCAAAATAAATAAATAAATACAAGAAAAAAAAATGAAAGTAAATAATATTAAATATTTAAACATTTACTTAATATTAAATAGGAAATTAAATAAATTGGAAAAATAAGTAAATATATATAAAGAAGTAAAATTAAAGCAAAAATATCAATTTGTCTCACATTTATATTAATTCATTTACTGGCTACATTTATTTTTAATACTATTTTTGGTTCATTTAAGGGCATATTCATTAAATCAAGTCACTTATTTATGTATTTTTTTTATTTTGGCAGCTTCCATCCTCTATTTAAGGAATAAATAAAAATCAATAATATATTTGGCAGAATTTTGTGATATTTTTCCTCTTTACCAGAACATTTAAATGACCTGATATTTATTTTAGCTCTGATTATTTCCTGCCTCTCGAGTCTCTCGAGTCTCGTCTGTAAACATCCTGCCGGTTCAAAGCGCCGTGACATCATCGTCACTAACGACCCTCTGATGACTCACAACACATAAATAAATAATCAAGATCAATTATTAAAATTTACCTCCAATAAAAATCAACTAAAATTTAATATCACATTTTTCTGAATACTTTTATATTTTTCTCCTTTTCACTTTTCACTGTTTTCCTTGTTGTTTACATGCAGAACCGGAAAAAAATAAATAAAAATTAAAATAAATAAATACATTTACACTTAATAAATCAATCAAAAAAACATTTAAAATAAACATGAATAAATACAATAAAATAAATAAAAGTTCATATTAAATAGGAAAGTAAATACAATTGAAATATATATAAAAATAATAATAATTAAATAAATAAAAAATAAAATAAATGCATTTACCTGCAGCCTTGAGGTTGATGTTTATTTCTGGAGGGATTTGGAATCATTTGGGAGGATTTTTAACACTTTTTATGTGCAAGTTTAAAGTTTAACACATCATTTATCTGTCAGCTGGACTAATAAATGAATAAATAAATCCTAAAAACCTGCAAAAAAATGCCTAGAAACGGTCTATGTCATGCTGTTCTGTTGGAATTATTCTGTACATGGTCCCTGGTGTAAATTAAATATAATATAAACTAAATAAATGATTTTTTTCTGGAAGAATCGGTGGATCAGAGACTCTGTTACTTTACATTTCTGGCTACTGGGACTCAGAGGGAGAAATACTGTAATAGAAGAAGAGCTACAGAAGACTTCAGTCCAGTTTTTGTGGTTTTAAGCACTTTTCCTGACACGTAATTCATCTTGGCAGCGATGTCGTCGTCACGGCAACGACTCGAGATCAGAATCCAGCCGACAGATCCAGTAAAAACCAGACAGAAAAGTGTTGAAACCTGCAGCAGCGCGTCGGTTTCTCCTCAGATCTCAGATCTAATATCTGCTGGTTCAACTCTCCAGATAATCCCGACGTCTCGGACCGTTTCTAGTGTTCTCGGTCTCGGCGCCGCACCGGCACGGCGAACAGCGGCAGGGTCCGTGTCGGCGACGACAGCTCCGCCTCAGAGTTCGTGGCGAGGCAGGGGTCGTGCTCCGCCTTGTTGCCGCGGCGATCCGAGGGCCCGGCGGCGGCGGCGGCGGAGGGGGCGGAGCCCGACAGGTCCTGACACACCTCGTAGGAGCACTTCCTCTTCTGCAGCGCCTCGGCACGCACGGCCAGCGAGCGCGCGCAGACGGTCAGCAGCACGATGAGCGTCCCCAGCAGCAGAGAAACCATCGGCCACAGGACGCAGTGCAGCAGCACCGACGTGTCGTGGGAACGCCGCCACAGCACGTCGTCGGGTCTGAAACACGGGACACAAACACAGTGACAACACGATCTACAGTTTAACAGTTTATACTCATTATTATCAGACGCTTTTACTTTGAAATCTTTTTGCTGCAGCACTTCCTGCTTGTATTTCACATTAAAAGACTGTCGGAGAAAGAGAAGCACTGTATGGAGCTTTTTTTTTTGTCATTTTCTTTCTTTTTTTGTCATTTTGTGGATTTTTTTGTAATTTTGTGTAATTTTTTGTGTAATTTTTTGTCATTTTTGGGATCATTTCGTGACTTTTATTTTGGTAATTTGGTGTCTTTTTTGTCATTTTGTGTGTTTTTGTCATTTTGTGCTTTTTATGGGTAAGTTTGTGTATCTTTTGTACTTTTGTATCTTTTTTTGGTAATTTTGTGTAAATTTTTTGGGTGATTTTGTGTCTTTTATTTTGGTAATTTTGAGTCTTTTTTTGGGGTAATTTTGTGGATTTTTTTAGTAATTTTGTGTCTTTTTCATTTTTATTTTGTGTGTTTTTTCGTCTTTTTTGTAATTTTGTGTCTTTTTTAAAATCATCTTTTGTCTGTTTTTTGTCATTTTTGTAATTTTTTGTAAATTTTGTAATTTTTTGGTCATATTTAAACTCTTGTCTCTTTTTTGGATTTGTTATATTACTCTTAAATGAGAATCTACAGAGTGAGAAAGCTGCTTTTACTTTGGATACTTGATCTATAATTTGATGATAATAATTCTGAACTCTTTGATTTCAGGACTCTAACTCGTCCTCTCAGCTTTGATGTTTCTATCTTTACTTTTACTTTTTCCACCACAGAAATCAAACTGACAGAAAAATAAAAGAGAAAGACTTTTTCACAGAAACAAACTTGAAATGATTGAAACTGACGAGCGAGACGTGAAGCTGCTGCAGAGTTTCTATTCTGAGAAACTTCATTAAAAATGATTCACAGGTAATAAACCAGCTGCTGCTCAACACAAACACTGAGATCCTGCAAAGAACAAACATATATCAATAAATAAATACATAAATAAAATATAAATTAGACCGATATAAATACATCATGTTGTGCTCTTCTAAAACCCTGCAGAAAACAACTAAACATGTATTAAATATGAAAATAAATAAATAAATAAAAATACATTTGATCAAAATAAATGTGAATATGTTGTAACGACCAAATAAACTTCTATTTTTTTTATTATTCTTCAATATTTTTAGTATTAACAAGTTATTTTACATTTTTTAAAATTATTTAAAATTATTTTTTATTATCAACAAGTACTTTTGCTTTTTATTTTTTTTACTATTTTTTTTTTACTAACAATACTTTTACTTTTTTTTAATTAACAATACTTTTACTGTTTTTTTTACTAACAAGTAGTTTTACTTTTTTGTTATCATTTCAAATAATTTTTATTTATTTATTTTTACAATGTATTTTCTATTTATTCAGAAACAAATAATATTCATACTTATATATAATAATACCTTTATTGATCGACTTAAAAAAGAAATAAGAAATCTGAATTATTTAAATGTGTTCATTTATTTCATAAATCATTTTAATTTAGTTTTTTAATCAATTTCAGAACCAGAAATAGTTAGTTATTCTGTTATGTGCTATAACAAATGAAAACAATTGAATTACTAATTTGTAGAGATTTACATAAAATAAGATACTGCACATAATAAAAATAAAATGAAAATATCATTGTACTCAAAGTGTGTCACCTCTAAAAAAACTTGTCTTTTATATTGGTAATTTTGTGTCTTTTATTTTGGTGATTGAGTATCTTTTGGGGGTAAGTTTGTGTCTTTTTTGTAATTGTGTGTTTTTGTCATTTTTTCCTTTTTTAGGTAATTTTGTGTAATTCTTTTGGTAATTTTGTGTCTTTTTTGTAATTATGTGTATTTTTTCTTTTGTCACTTTTTTCTTTTTTAGTCATTTTTTTAGTCATTTTTGTTTTTTTTTGGTAATTGTTGGGTAATTTTGTGTCTTTTATTTTGGTGATTTTGAGTAATTTTTGGGGTAATTAGGTAAAGAAAACAACTAAAAACTATTTTATTTTCTGTAACAATAATTCCCAGACCTCTCCCTCCTCTGTCCTGGTTTCTAACTGGGTGATTGTGTTTCTTTGTGTCATAAATCTCTCTGACGTCTGTAATCTCCTGCAGCTGCTGCTGGTGAAAATTGAGTTTTAAAGTGAAGCGTGTTTGGGGTCAGAGGTCACTGAGTTGTCTGTCAGACAGAGGTCAGAGTGTGAACGTCTCCTGATAGGTGAGGTCTCACCTGCGCTGCTGGTTGAAGAAGCAGGTGAAGGCCTGGCTGCTGACCTCCTTGGTGAAGTAATCCTCCCACCACAGGACGCTGTCCCGGTTCTTCTGGTTGTCTCGCTCACAGGGGGGGACGTACGAGCACTGAGGGGACACAGAGAGACACAGGGACACTTTAACACAGCAATCAGTAAATCAGCTGGGAGAATTATTATTACTGGCTTCCAACTATTAAAAACCAAAGTGAAGTGAAACCAAAGAGGAATTTCCACTCAGTGGATAATAAAGTTTTCATATTCATATTCGTATCAAGATAAAATTATTATTATTCCACATTCTGTTTTATAATGATAATCTTGTTTTGCTTCGATTGAAATATGTTCAATATATTCTACGAAATCTATTAATAATATTTGAATATAATTAATAATTTGTAGTTTTCATTTGTAGTTCAGGTTGTGGCAGTGCACTACAACATATGTAATTTTATCGTATTTATTTTTATTTATTATTTTTAAATACTGACTATATGTTTAGTAGTAACTACGTATTTGATCATATTTATTTGGATTTATTTTTTAAAGATTTAATATTTGTTTGGTTTTAGTGCTAGGGTTACATTTGATGTTATTAAGGGTTTTTTTTTAATATATTTTTTTATTTATTATGGGGTTGGGGTTTATTTATTTATTTATTTTTACATTCATTTGTTTTTCAATAAATGCATCATGTTTCCAAAGCCTTATTTTGTTTTAATTTATTTATTTTATTAATAACGATTATTCATGTTTAGTAGTTTTCAGTGGGTGCACTAATGTGACAACATAATTGATAATATTTGTTAAATAAAAATTTATTTTTAGTATTTATTTTTCGCATGACATATTTAAATGTATATCTATAAATTATTATTATTATTATTTATTTTTTTAATACTCTTTTAAATTGCTAATCTTCAAGTTGAAGAAAATTTCAGTATTATTATTAAAGCAGGCATGTTATCAGTATTATTATTATTTCTTTAAGTTTAATGGATGCATCTTTTAAAAATAGTTTATTGTAAGGCGACCTTGGGAGTCCTGAAAGGCGCCTATAAATAAAATGCAATATTATTAATATTATTATTATCCTGTCTCCAAAGTCAATAAGTATTATATTACTATTAAATACTATTAAACGATCAAATAAAATGGGATTATTATTATTATTTTTCTCCCTGAACCAACAGCAGCTGAAGAGTTAAATCTCTGAACACGACATATTATAGTTTAATCCCTCTGATCTGATCGATGCGTCTCTCTGTTGTTCTCCAGGATGATGAAGTGATTACTCAGCGGGCGGCGCCGTGATGAGGTCACAACACGGGGACAACTCTGATCCTGATTGGCTCAGAGGGGGTCCGCACAGCGCCCTTCTTCTTCTACTGTTTAGACTTTAGTTTCAGCTCCCAAACATATAAACTCTCTGTCTCACACACACACACACACACACACACACACACACACACACACACACACACACACACACACACACACACACACACACACACACACACACACACACACACACACACACACACACACACACACCTCGTGGCAGGAGGCTGATTGGTGCCTGGCCTGGCTGGTTGCTATGGTGACGGTGTGATTGCTACAGAGGGGGGGGCGTTCAACCTAAAACTACATTTCAGCTCAACACGATGAAGGAAAAATTACATCAGAGAGTGAAAGATGAGACAATAAAACTCCCAGAGCAGCAACAACAACTGACAGGAAATCTATAAAAGTTTCTGACTTCCTGTCTCCACTGAAGACGTCGATCTTTAAACACAAATATGTAGTTTTAGTTTAAAAACAAAGGTTCACTAAGTTTCTAAAAATAATGAAGTTTTACTCAAACCAACAGAAGGAAATAGTGTATTTGTTGGGGACTATTTTCAGTCGTGAATGAATCCACATTTAGTGAATATTTAGGCTCCTCTTTACAGACATGCCCACTTTATGCTGATACGATGCAGTTTTGGACAAGAAACCATGCAGTAAATGTGTTATTTTGTCCTCTTGTATGTGAGTGACTGCATCCTGGGATGCCTAAACTAATAACATGCCCACTGTGTATAAAGTGGGCATGTTATCAGCATAAAGTGGGCATGTTATCAGTATAAAGTGGACATGTTATCAGTATAAAGTGGGCATGTTATCAGTATAAAGTTGGCATGTTATTAGCATAAAGTTGGCATGTTATTAGTATAAAGTGTGCATGTTATCAGTATAAAGTGGGCATGTTATCAGCATAAAGTTGGCATGTTATTAGTATAAAGTGGGCATGTTATCAGTATAAAGTGGGCATGTTATCAGCATAAAGTTGGCATGTTATTAGTATAAAGTGGGCATGTTATCAGTATAAAGTGGGCATGTTATCAGCATAAAGTGGGCATGTTATCAGTATAAAGTGGAGATGTTATCAGTATAAAGTGGGCATGTTATCAGTATAAAGTTGACATGTTATTAGTATAAAGTGGGCATGTTATCAGCATAAAGTTGGCATGTTATTAGTATAAAGTGTGCATGTTATCAGTATAAAGTGGGCATGTTATCAGCATAAAGTTGGCATGTTATTAGTATAAAGTGGACATGTTATCAGTATAAAGTGGGCATGTTATCAGCATAAAGTGGACATGTTATCAGTATAAAGTGGACATGTTATCAGTATAAAGTGGGCATGTTATCAGCATAAAGTGGACATGTTATCAGTATAAAATGGGCATGTTATCAGTATAAAGTGGGTATGTTATTAGTATAAAATGGGCATGTTATCAGCATAAAGTGGACATGTTATCAGTATAAAGTGGGCATGTTATCAGCATAAAGTTGGCATGTTATCAGCATAAAGTGGACATGTTATCAGTATAAAGTGGGCATGTTATCAGCATAAAGTGGGCATGTTATTAGTATAAAGTGGGCATGTTATGAGTATAAAGTGAGCATGTTGTCAGCATAAAGTTGGCATGTTATTAGTACAAAGTGGGCATGTTATGAGTATAAAGTGGGCATGTTATCAGCATGCCCACTTTATGCTCATAACAGTCAGTGTTTCTCCTGCAGTAAAATGTGTTATTGTGTCCTATTGGATGTTTGTCTTTGTGCATCCTGGGGTCCCTAAACAGTCTGTGAGCTGCATAAATCGGGTCTGAGTGTAAAGCTGAGACTCTTGTGGATTCTGTGATGATGTCACTCTCTGCAGTGACAGCTACTACATCTCTCTCCTGACATGTTTTATTGTCTCTCAGCTGTAAAAGTGATGCTGATGTTTTTATGATCAGATCAGAGGATTGTTTTTCTGTTTGATTGCATCTTGTGCAGATCAGTAAAGGTAGAGAGACCATCAGTCTCTCTCTCTCTCTCTCCCTCTCTCTCTCTCTCTCTTTCTCTCTTTCTCTCTCTCTCTCTCTCTCTCCATCCATTCATCCCTCAGCTCCATTCAATCACCCGGCCAATCAAACGCACCGCGCCCCGTGATGTCACAAGTGGGTCGCCCTGCCGGATGATTGCGGTTGCCATGCCAACAGGCCGAGGGGTACAATTATATGTGTACGTGTGTTTTAGTGTGTAATAAATGGCCCAAATGAGATCAATGTGGAGTGTGAGTGTGTGTGTGTGTGAGTGTGTGTATGTGTGTGTGTGTGTGAGTGAGTGTGTGTTGACATGTGGAGACGGCAGATGAACACACTGATCACCAGCTTTATAAAACGTTGTTTGACAGAGTTAATGTGCAAAAACACATAAAAGAAACATCTGGTTGAGGTATTTTCCCTGATTTCACATATAAATACATGATGATATCTTCTTATATATATCTATCTATTTTTACGATGTTTTTCTGTTGTGGACTATAAAACGATATATATAGCCACTTATTCTCTTATCATTCACTCTTTAACACTGTAAAGAAAAAAAAAGCTGTGGTTGCCAAAACCGTAAAATAAACTACAGTGAGTTGGTTTTCTACTGTAAATTTAAATGTAAATATCATCGAAAACTGTAATTTAGACTGAAAAGTCCCTTTATTTTTAGGGTAATTGTGTCCTTGTGACAATATGGTATTCCTCCATTAAATTTACATGAAAATTTTATATTTTTACAGTAAAACTGTGTTTTCTACATTATTTTTTCAACAGTTTGGTACCATTTCTTGATTTACGCTAATTAAAAGTTTAAGCTTTATTTCTGATGCAATTTAACAGTTTTTTACTGTAATTTCTACAAACATTTTTACAGTGTTTAGAGAATTGGTGGTTGTGGGCAGTGGATATTTAGGGGGAGATAGCAGGTCAACAGTAGACGTTACATAGAAGTTTTGATGTGAAAGCTGCAACCTGAAGATTAATCTGAGCTGCAGATGCAACATTATGACCCAACTTTTGAGTTGATATCGTTTGCTGCACAGATTTGGTAATAAATTTAGCCATTTTTTAAACTCAAGAATGGATAAAAATGAATAAAATTCCTCCAGAATCTCACATTCAGACATCAAGACCTTTAGAACAGCAGAGAAAAATCCACGCTGTGATTTGGTTTCAGAAACTTTTGACATTTTGTAGATTTCTGTATAAAATAATGAGATATTGTTTCAGCAGTTGTTTTGGTTGATACCATTTTTCGACACGTTTGGAGCTAAATTTTCTATTTTTTTTAGTCAAGAATGGATAAAAATGGTCAAAAATCAACAAAAATAAAACATTCCAACAGCAGAAGTTGAGAAACAGCAGATTAAATCCATGCTGTGATCTGACTTGGAGATTTTTTTTTGATATTTTGGAGATTTCTGCAAGAATTATGAGTTGCTGCATTTTTTAAGTTGATACTATTTGTTTGACGCATTTTGCTACTTTTTTTAAAGTCAAGAATGGATAAAAATGGTCAAAAATCCTCCAAATACGAGGTTAAGACAGCCAGACGTTGAGGAGCAGCAGAGAGAAAAATCCATTCTGTGATCTGACTTTTAAAAAGTTTCGACACTTTGGAGATTTCTGCAAGATTTATGATTTATGTCCAACAAGTTTTTTTTAGGTTTATACCATTTCTTCAACACATTCTGCTACTTTTTTAGACAAGAATCAATAAAAAAAAAGTCTAAAACTTCCTCCAGAATCTCACATTCAGACTCCAAGATGTTTAGAGCAGCAGAGGAAAATCCATGCTGTGATCTGGTTCAGAAACTTTTGATATTTTGTAGATTTTATTCACTGAGCTCCAGTTTCACTCACTGACATCATCAACATTGAGCTCATTGACTCTCGTCATCTTCATGATAATTTCTCCGTCAGATTAAATCATCAGTTAGATGTAAAACATGAAGATATTAAACATCCAGACTGTCTGCTGACATTATCAGAGAGAGGTGGCACACACACACACACACACACACACACACACACTGATTATCAATTCAAATAGATAATCAGGATGTGTGTGTGTGTGTGTGTGTGTGTGTGTGTGTGTGTCTACAGTGACCTGCTGCCTTCCTGTCTGACTCCACACAGATAAACAGATTAACACCAGGACACGTCCACCTGTCTGTCTGCCTGTCTGTCTGTCTGTCTCTCTGTCTGTCTGTCCGTCTCTCTCTCTCTCTGTCTGTCCTCCTGCCTGTCCTCCTGTCTGTCTGTCTGTCTGTCTGCCTGTCTGTCCGTCTGTCTGTCTGTCTCTCTCTCTCTCTGTCTGTCTGTCCTCCTGTCTGTCTGTCTGTCTGTCTGTCTGTCTGTCTGTCCTCCTGTCTGTCTGTCTGTCTGTCTGTCTGTCTGTCTGTCTGTCTGTCTCTCTGTCTGTCTGTCTGTCTGTCTGTCTGTCTGTCTCTCTCTCTCTCTGTCTGTCTGTCCTCCTGTCTGTCTGTCTGTCTGTCTGTCTGTCTGTCTGTCCTCCTGTCTGTCTGTCTGTCTGTCTGTCTGTCTGTCTGTGTGAACAGGACAGTGATGAATCAGCAGGTGTGTGTGTGTGTGTGTGTGTGTGTGTGTGTGTCGTCTCCAAAACAATCAGACAATTAAAACCTGCAGAAACACTGAATAAAACAGTTTCAAGTTAAAATGTTTCAATGTTTCTTTAATGCAGTCTGGCAGTTTGTCCTGGAGGAGCTGCAACTGCTGTTTAGAAAATCATAAAGTGACTTTTTATCCAACTCAAAATCCGTGGAATAGCCACGGAATCACTCAGATTTCCGTGAAACTGACACGGATTTCGCTACAATGCAAGTTAATGACAGTCATATCCCGTGGTTATTCCACGGATATTTGTTCCTATTGGTTTGTTCCAAGTCACGTGACTTTCAAGGTCCAAGAACAAAAAACATGGCGGACAGTTCTCTAATTTTTAGTGAAAAATCAATATTTTGACTTAGTTTCTGCATAAAAATGGATTTTGATCACATTTCTAGCGAGAAATATATGTTTTATTTTCTAAATATTCACTCAGTGAATGTACATAATCACTTTGTATGTTGGAATAGCCACGGGATATGACTGTCATTAACTTGCATTGTAGCCAAATCCGTGTCAGTTTCACGGAAATTTGAGTGATTCCGTGGCTATTCCACGGATTCCTGTGAGACCAGGTTATTATAGTTAACAAAAACTAACGAAATAACAAAAACTAGAATTGAAATTTTTTTTTCGTTAACTGAAATAAAAATAAAAACTAGAGTTTAAAAAAAAAAAAACGATAACTAACTGAAACTGTATTGTGTGGTTACAAAACTAACTAAAACTAACTAAAATTATAGTGAAAACGTCCTTAGTTTTCGTTTTTGTCAACTATTTTCATCCATAATTCAGTGTTTCTATTGGAACATGCAACACATGGTGAATATGAAATATGTTTACTGAGACTGGGATGTTTACACTAGAACCAAAATACAAAACACCCAGAACTGTAAGAGTTAATAACCTTATTGGGGCTGAGATGATAAACCAAAGGAAATAAAGGAAACATTTATTATGACCTCTTTGAATCTGGCACCCAACACATAGCCCATTACAAAAAAACTAAAACTAACACTAAAACTAATAAAAACTAAACTAAAACTAAGCTTTTTCAAAAAATTAAAACTAAACTAAAACTAGAAAACTCACTCTAAAAACTAACTAAAACTGATGAAAAATCCAAAACTATTATAACCTTGGTGAGACCATGTTCCAATCCCAATCCCCCTTTATTTGTTTCGCACATTTAAACAACACAAACGTCTCCAAAGTGCTGTACATAAAATCAACAATAAAACAAACAATTCCATACACCAATCAGCAATAAATAATAAGTGTATAAATCTAAAATGATGCCATGAATAAAACAATACAATCAAACAGATAAACATAGTAAAATAAAATAAAAGACGTAGTTAAAAGTAGTAAAATAAATAAAATAAATAAAAGACACAGAGGACCACAAAACTCACGCAGTGTTAAAAAGCCAAGGAATAAAAATGGGTCTTGAGACGAAAACATGCAACAGCTCCAAAAACATGAAGAGTAATCCTCAATAGAAACATCTGCACCGTGTGTGTGTGTGTGTGTGTGTGTGCGTGTGTGTGTGTGTGTGTTTGTACTTCCACACTGTTTAACCCATAAGAACCCAGACCTATTTATTCTTAAAGGAAAATTATGGGGGATATACCACAGACCGAGTGAACCACATAGAACACATTCCTAATGTTTTTTTTTTTTAATTCTACCCCTAAATGTCAAAGATCTGTGATATGACATATATGTTACATTGGGAAGTACATTATGGAAGTTATGTTTATGATATTTCTTGTTTTAAAATAAATAAACTAGACACCTTTTCTGCTTACAGAAACACAAATTTGCCTTTTTCTTTGCACCTCCACAACATTTATCAAAATTGTGACAGGATAGGATTATTTTTTGTTCATATTTGGTCAACTGTACTTAGATTAGAATTAGAATTGTTAAATGGGTTTAAACTTAGCCGAGTGACAAAAAATAAGCTTTTTGAAATTAGCTCTTTTTTTTAACGTGTGTGACTGTTTCCAGTCACACACACATTTTGTTGAAGTCACTTCTTGTCACAGTCAAACAGTCTTGCTGAGGGATTTAATGAGTTAAGGTGAAACATGAAGCTGAATATGGGAGATTATAGAACATTTAAAGTGTTAGTTACATGGGTGTCACCATAGGTTCCTATGGGTTAAACACATTTGAGTGACTGCTGGTTTAAAAATAAAGTGAGAGCCGAGCGGACACGGAGGCTCCTGGCTGGGCGGGGACCCACCGAGGGCCCCGACGTCCTGGAGCTCCACAAGCTCTGCCTCATTACAGGTAATTAGTTTAACACACACACACACACACACACACACAGGAACACACACACCATCATTACTGTCGTCATTCCTCACTGATTACATTATTTTTCCCCCTCTGCAGAAACACATGCTTTCATAAATTAATAACTCTTCCTGCTGACCTTTTCGTCTGATTTGTTGTGTTTCTGCTGCAGCGAGGACGTTCCTGCTGAACGATGAGCGAGGGGTCAGAGGTCACTGTTAATATTAAACTAACGTCGGGGAGCTAAAGGTGCGAGGTGTCAGTCAGCCGGGCGCCGCTGCCCTCTGGCTCCCCCGCCGCGCCTGTCATTTACATTTATAACATAATTAAGTCATAAACGAGGAAATTACTCGGCGAGTAATTGGCTGAGTGGAGCCGCCCACCTGCCTCCATCTCCTCCTCCTTCCTCTGCTGTTCTCTGACTCCTTCCTCTCTTCAACGTTTTAATCTATTCAAACTTGGGATTTACTGCAGAATTACTCTTTAAATGACAGGAACAAACTCCAGTGAATCTGATTTACAGAAGTGTCATTTCTGCTGCTGTTTGTATCAGAAAACTCCCAATGAATCTGCAGAGATTGATACAGTTGTTGATCAGTTGCTCCATGATCGCATCTCTTTCTGATTTAACTTATAGTATTGGAATATTTGTGCATTCTGGGGTCCCTAAACAGTCTAACATGCCCACTTTATGCTGATAACATGTCCAATTTATGCCGATAACATGCCCACTTTATGCTGGTAACATGTCCACTTTATGCAGATAAAATGTCCACTTTATGCAGATAACATGCCCACTTTATGCAAATAACATGCCCACTTTATACTGATAACATGTCCACTTTATGCAGATAACATGCCCACTTTATGCTGATAACATGCCCGCTTTATACTGATAACATACCCACTTTATGCAGATAACATGTCCACTTTACACTGATAACATGCCCACTTTATACTAATAACATAACCACTTTATACTGATAACATACCCACTTTATACTAATAACATGCCCACTTTATGCCAATAACACGCCCACTTTATGCTGATAACATACCCACTATATACTAATAACATGCCCACTTTATACTGATAACATACCCACTTTATACTAATAACATGCCCACTTTATGCCAATAACACGCCCACTTTATACTGATAACATACCCACTTTATACTAATAACATACCCACTTTATACTAATAAAATACCCACTTTATACTCATAACATGCCCAATTTATGCAGATAACAGTCAGTGTTTCTCCTGCAGTAACTGTGTTATTGTGTCCTCTTGTGTGTGAATCTTTGTGCATCCTGGGGTCCCTAAACAGTCTGTGAGCTGCATGAATCGGGTCTGACTGGAAAGCTGAGACTCTTGTAGATTCAATGAGCCCAAATGACCATTTTCAAAAAGGTCACTTGACCTCTGACCTCAAGATATTTTAATAAAAATGGGTTATCTGGGTACCCAGGAGTCTCCTCTTTACAGACATGCCAACTTTATGCTGTAAAATTAGTTATTTTGTCCTCTTGTATGTGAATATTTTTGCTTACTGCTGTCCCTTAACAGTCTGTGAGCTGCATAAATCGGGTAAGAAATCGGTGAAACGGCTCGTTTTTTGTTGCTAAACAATAATTTTTCTCTAAAGGTCTTGGAGTCTGAATTTGGGACTAGACTGGAGGGAGTTTTCACAAGTTTTATCCATTCCCGATATAGAAAAAATGGCAAAAATGAGTCCCAAATCTATGCAAAAAATAGTCCACTGCCATACAAAATACACAAATCTACTAAAATGGTCTTGATGTCTGAATGTGGGACTCTGGAGAGAATTTAAACATTTCATAAAACAACATATAACGCATAAAATGACAGCTACAGTGAGTCTCTGCAGCAAAACTAACAAAGATTTAATCTCCAAAAACATGAAGAGTAATCCTCAACATAAACATCTGCACAGTGTGTGTGTGTGTGTGTGTGTGTGACTTCTAAAGCCAAAACCAGCTTTACTTTGTTGTTCAGACTTCAGCACTTACAAATATTTTATGTGATGGACTCACACACACACACACACACACACACACACACACACACACACACACACACCTCAGGACGTTGACATTAGTTGCGGCCAGAGAAAAGCACTCTGGGAAAATATAGTGAGAGTCGTCCTGCTGTGTGTCTGTGTGTGTGTGTGTGTGTGTGTGGTGATGTAAAATACATCTGGGCACACACACTCTATTCAATCCATTTCTATTTTAATGGAGTTTGCCAAGCCGAGCTCCACTACATTAGTACGGTGTGTGTGTGTGTGTGTGTGTGTGTGTGTGTGTGTGTGTGTGTCTGTGTGTTACGTCTACATTTGACAGAGAGCCAGGGGACATTATGAGCTCAGAGACGTTTCTCTGCAAACAGGCTCACACAGAGAATACAAAACAACTTATTTATTTAATAAACAAGATGAAATATGATATAAACAAATAGTAATATTATTGTGCATTCTAATATTCTAATATATACATATACATAAATATGCCAATAAGTGTAATATATAGTCTACAAGAAATCTTGTGATGTGTTTTAAATTGTATATATTCTGTTTTTAACCCTCTAAAAGCCAACAACCGAGGTTTTAATGACATGTTTTCTTTGAAAAAACGCCAAAAAATCCAACGTTTTTCACAACAAGGAACTATAAACCCAGAAATTATTGTCAGATTATTAAATTTCTGATAATCTTTGAATGAGTCATGTGTGATGAACGTTTTTTGTTATAAAAAGTGACCAAAACGAAGCTTAAGTCGTCACTATTTGATTTCATCCAAATCACACTTTCACTCACATATTACACAGTAATTATCAATAATAATAATAATAATAATAATAATAATAATAATAATAATAATTCATCCTATAAAACAATAATTGATTATAAGCAGCCCGTCCACCAGTGTGCCAAACCCTTTTGGAAAAACACTGATTTGAAAACAGAAACTGACTGTGATGACATCATAACCATCATGATCCCACACAACTTCACCAAACTCGAGCTTTTGTCATTTTTTTGATTGCGAGACATTTAACTGCACAAAATCACATTTTAATAAAATAGTTTAGATTATTTGAATGAACTGTTTGATCTCACAGATCTCAGATATTAACTTGGCTGTTAGTGACAGGAATTATGTGCAAAACTACCAAAATAAGAGCGTGTATTTGACAGAACTTGTAATGTTCTTTTCACAGTTTTTAATCATAACTTTGCAGAGATTCATGTTTGGAGTTTGGAGACAAACACTGACCGTTTGTTTTCACACCTTCTGAATCCAATCACACACACACACACACACACACACACACACAGACAGAAGTTTGATCTGTTTGTCACGTTTTAATTAAAGCAGCAGATTTGAGTCGTTATCTGATGAGAAACACAAACGGCTTATCTGTCCCTGTTTAACACACACACACACACACACAAACACACATACACACACACACAGTAAAAACTGTCTGCTGGTCCATTTATTTTTGTCTCCGCGGTTCATTTTTTGTTCGTGTAGAGATGAAATGAACTCCTGACCCCAATAACGAGAGATGGTCCACGAGGTGTGTGTGTGTGTGTGTGTGTGTGTGTGTGTGTGTGTGTGTGTGTGTGTGTGTGTGTGTGTGTGTGTGTCTA
>NC_081538.1:29925923-29935923 GCF_030273125.1 Centropristis striata | reverse complement strand
TTAATTTAGGAAAACACACTTTTAAATCAAACAGAATTCAGCTAAAATAAGAAGCTGCAGAAAATATAAATATGTCTCGATAGTAACTTTGCATATGAAGCTTGAATATGTGAGTGAAAGTGTGATTTGGATGAAAACAAATGGTGACGGCTGCATTTCTTCTCCGCGCTCATTAAAGGATAAATACCAGCTGCAGGCAGGAACATAAATATAAATAAAGGATAAATAGAGAATCAATCAGTGCAGATTTGATCAGAGTCAGAGGTTGGTCCCGAGCTCTGCTGTAACGTCTGAGTGTAGAGATGGATGTTACATTAAGCCGAGGATTAGTGAGTGACGGAGCTGCTCCCAGTTAGAGACTCAAACAAAAGCTTCCACTCTCTGTAATGCACCGCCATGACTTCAGGACCATGCAATAAGCTAACAGCCGAATAAATCAAGTCCAATGAATTCATCATCTGCAGAGGACGTTGCCGCGCCGACTGACCGACCGGCTGGACGTTATTTATGTGGTGGAGAGTCCCAACAGCTTTGAAACGCTGTGCAAACACTTTGAATAATCCTCAGAGCAAAGTGACGCAGCAGCAGCCCAGAGAGGACGAAGCTGCTTTTATATCGACAATAAAACAGATTAAAATAAACGACCTGAAAACAAGCAGAGCTCTCTAACTTTCTGTCTCAGCTAAAGGTCGCCGTGTTCTCCTGCTGCAGCAGGAAACCGACGCAACAGGAACCACAGGAACCTCCATTATCTTACTTTAGATCTTTAGACTTTAGGTCTCACACTCAAATTACCTGGGGGCGGCTGGAGGCAGGATCAAAATGACCAAAAAAGACACAAAATAAAAAAAAAAGAAACAAAATGACCAAAAAAAAAGATACAAAACTACTAAAAAAGACACAAAATACTAAAAAAAAGCACAAAATGACCAAAAAAAAGACAAAATGACCAAAAAAGACACAAAATTATTTAAAAAAGACACAAAATTATTCAAAAGAGACACAAATTATTAAAAAACACACAAAATTACAAAAAAAAGACAAAAAATTATTTAAAAAAACACAAAATTACTAAAAAAAAAGACACAACATTATTTTAAAAAGACTGTTCTGGAACATTGGCAGTTGGTGGCAGTTAATTCTGTTGATTGCTCTGCTCTGATTGGTCGACCCCAAAGCCTTTGATCCTTTGATGTGATTACAGTTACAGATACACACACACACACACACATGCGCGCATAAGCGCCCACACTCGAACAGATACACATGCTACATATGCTACACACACACACACACACACACACACACACACACACACACACACACACACATTTTGAGGTTAAAGGTCATAGGTTGCTGTATAAATAAATACTGTGTGCTCCTTGTATATTATATACTATCATAACATTACTAGTATTAATTGTTTGAAATCTCTGAAGAATCTCATCATAGTGTACACACACCGGCAGTAGCCCCCGTGGCCCTTTCAGAAATTCCCCAGAGGAAATTTTCTAGTTTATTTCTGTCATTCTAACTGTTTTTTTCGGCATAAAGACATGTTTGAGTTTTTTCCGACTTCTAGCCATTGTTGTGCTGATTCCACAGAGCTGCAGTACTTTATATATATATATATTTATATTTTTATACATTGCAGTAAAAAAACGAGGTCACAGTGAGGAGATTTTGACAGTAGAAAAGAGAAAGTGCTTGTTGGGGTTCAGACGGTTTTAAAAAACATTGATTTTTGGCAACAACTCCGAGCTGAAACCTTCTGAGCTCATCAGGAAATAAAGAAAGCCCAGGAGGGATTCTCTCATTTAACAACGTCCTAAAATAGAACAAAGAGCGAGAGGTGAGGCTGCACTTTACTCTAACGAGATGTAAATATAACGTGGTAGTAAAACACAGGTCAGCGAGTTTCTGCTGATGGAGGAGAATCAGAAACAGACTGTTGACGTGTTAAATAGATCAGAGGAAACTTCTTTAACAAGCTTCAATAAATCATCATTAGTCTTCGTCTCGTCCTGTTTGGTCCCATAAAGATCAAATAACCAGACGAATATTTTACAAACCAAACAGTAAATAAAGTCAGTGACATAATCATGTCGTCACAATAAGTGATATGATATAAATCGCATTTTTAAATGTTGTTTTGTTGAACTTTCAGTCCAAAATATTCAGTTTTGTGACCAAATGACCAAAAGAGACGTAAAAATGACCAAAATAAATATGTAAAATGACCAAAAAAGATGTAAAATTACCAAGAAAGACTTAAAAATGACGTAAAAAAGTTGCAAAATTACCAAAAGAGACATAAAATTACCAAAAAGATGTAAAATTACCAAAAAAAGACTTAAAAATTACCTAAAAAAGGCACAAAATGACCAAAGAGATGTAAAATGACCAAAAAATAATTAAAAATGAGCCAAAAAAAGTCGCAAAATGACCAAAAAGATGTAAAATTACAAAAAAGACCTAAAAATGACCTAAAAAAGGCACAAAATTACCAAAAAAACATGTAAAACGACCAAAAAAGTTGCAAAATGACCAAAAGCGATGTAAAATTACCTAAAAAAAGCACAAAATGACCAAAAAAAAAGATGTAAAACGACCAAAAAAAAAAAAGATGTAAAATGACCAAAAAAAAAAGATGTAAAATGACCAAAAAATACTTAAAACTACCAAAAAAGATTTTTTCTGTAGTAAACAGTAGCAGAACATGTTCTAGTGAGCCTGATCAAAACATCAACAACATAGTTTGATTGTTTCAGCACAAATACTTCTAGAACTGCAACAAATACTCATCTTAATAAACCAATTACAACACAGAAAATCCAAATACAACTGTGTAAAAGTTTGATTCTAGTCTGATACTAGTGAAGCAAAGTAGAAACAAATAAAACAGCTTAATAACAGTGATGCTACCAGCAGTAATAACATTTATTATAATAAATCCTGATACTGAAGCTCTTAATGACAACAGGACGACCAAAACCAGAATCCACAATAAGAGTTAAAAACAAACTTCTATTAGAACAGGCAACAAGTTGACTATATGTATATATATATATATATTCAATATTGCTACAACTACTTCAACTTTTACAACCGCGCATATTAAAAATATCTTATTATTACTAACTAACTATTAACTTAGAGACCAATAATACCACTAATAATACAACTTATAGGCTACTACTACTGCTTCTAATGACACAAATATCCATACTTATAAATATAATAAATAACTTCTATTAGAACCACAAGAACAGAGACAACACTCTAAGAAGTTAAACATCTATTAATGGATATAGCACTGATAAAAATAATAATAAAAGTCCACCATTGAGACTATTTTTAGCCACCAACTGCTACTAATCCTAAAATAATATTAATTTTATTATAAAAAATACTTAAATTGCAACAACTAAATGAACTGGGCCGACTAAAAATAACTTAATATTAATAATACTATTAACACTGCTGCTACTTCTGCTGCTTTTAATGACGTGACTTCCTCAGTCACTGTCTAACTAACTAACTAATAATATATATAACAACAGCACTGTAGTCGCATAAAAATTAAATGAATAAAAAATACTAATATTAGAACCACAAAAACAACTAATAGTACTAATAACAACTTCCTCAGTCACTATTATACTAATTCTGACAGTAATAACAGCACTTAAGCTGCAAAAACATGAAATAAAACTACAAACTACAAAAACAACAACAATAAAAGTAGAGTTTTGGATTCATTTTTTAACTAATAATATCTTCACTAACCCTCCAAATACTACTACTAGTACCTACTGTCACTAGTTACTACTATTAGTAACAACTTTTAATACATTCTGACACTAGTAATAGCACTTATGCTGCATGAGAATAATACAAAAAGAATAAAAATACTAATATTAGAACCAGTAAACAAAAACACCACATTAAAACAACGAATATTACTTGTAATAATAACCTCCTCATTCACTGTCTAACTAATTCTGACACTAACAACAGCACTTAGGCTGCATAAAAATGAAATAAAAATAACAAAAATAAGAGGTAAAAAGAATAAAAAAAAGAGTTTTGGGCTCCTTTATCCTCCACTAACCCTCCAAATACTACCACTACTACTACTACTACTACTTCTACTATTACTACTTGTACATCCAATAACGCCCCAAATACTACTACTAGTAACTAATATCAACTAATTCTGACACTAATAATAGCACTTAGGCTGCATGAAAATGAAATAAAAAGAATGAAAATACTAATACTAATACTAATATTCGAACAAAAACAATATAATATAACAAAAATAATAACAATATATAATCTAATATAACCTCCTCCGTCACTATTTAACTAATTCTGACACTAATAATAGCACTTAAGTTGCAAAAAGAATTATATATAAAGAATATTTCTATTCAAACTACAAAAAAAAAAAAAAAAAACAATAAAAGTCAAGTTTTGGGCTCCTTTTTAAATACTACCACTAATATTACCTTCACTAACCCTCCAAATACTACTACTATAACTATGATTAATTCATTCTGACACTAATAATAGCACTTAGGGCTGCATAAAAATGAAATAAAAAGAATAATTATATTCTATCTACAAAAGAAACCAAAAACAACAAAAAAAGGAAAAAAGAATAAAAGTCGAGTTTTGGGTTCCTTTATACTTCAATAACCCTCCAAATACTACTACTACTAGTACTACTACTACTTCTACTATTACAACTTGTACATCCAATAACGCCCCAAATACTACTACTAGTAACTAATACTAACTAATTCTGACACTAATAATAGCATTTAGGCTGCATAAAACAATATAAGAAGAATAAAACAATACTAATATTAGAACCTCAAAAACTGAAAGAAGAAATTGATTTCAAAAATAAAAAAATAAAAGAATGAAAGTCATGTTTTTGCTCTTTAAAAAAATCAACCTAATGATAACTTCACTAACCCTCCAAATACTACTACTAGTAACTATTAACTCATTCTGACACTAATGGGCCTAATATAACATAAATAACAATAGCACTGTAGTTACACAAGAATGAAATATAAAGCATAAAAATACTTCTATTAGAACCACAAAAACAAAAAGACCACAATAAAACAATCAATATTACTAATAATAACCTCCTCAGTCACTGTCTAACTAATATCAACTCATTCTGACTCTAATAACAGGACTTAGGCAGCAAAAAAAATGAAATAAAAATAACAACAAAAAGAGGTAAAAAGAATAAAAGTAGAGTTTTGGGCTCCTTTTTTCTAACTAATACAACCCCCAATAACCCTCCAAATACTACCACTACCACTACTTCTACTACTACTACTACTTGTACATCCAATAACGCCCCAAATACTACTACTAGTAACTAATATCAACTAATTCTGACACTAATAATAGCACTTAAGCAGCATAAAAATGAAATAAAAAGAATGCAAATACTAACACTAATACTAATATTCGAACAAAAACACCACAATAAAAAAAAACAATATTACTAATATAACCTCCTCCGTCACTATTTAAATAATTCTGACACTAATAATAGCACTTAAGCTGCAAAAAAAATCATATATAAAGAATATTTCTATTCAAACTACAAAAAAAAAAAAAAAGAAAAAAGGAAAAAACAATAAAAGTAGAGTTTTGGGCTCCTTTTTAAATACTACTACTAATATTACCTTCACTAACCCTCCAAATACTACTACTATAACTATGATTAATTCATTCTGACACTAATAATAGCACTTAAGTTGCATAAAAATGAAATAAAAATAACAACAAAAACAGGTAAAAACAATAAAAGTCGAGTTCTGCGCTCCTTTTTCTAACTAATACTACCTCCACTAACCCTCCAAATACTACTACCACTACTTCCAGTACTACTACTTGTAGTACTCCTGCCGCCCCGGAGCCCCGGAGCTCCGGAGCGTGCAGCGGCAGCTCCCGGGCCGTGTGGCCGGCTCACCGTGCAGTTGGCCGGCTTGCTCTGCAGGCTCTGCAGGGTGGGACTGAGCCAGCAGAAGCCGAGGATGAAGAGGCTCAGGATGCCGCAGGCGATCAGGAACAAGCCCAGCCGGATGCTCTTGTCCTCGGCCTCGGAGTACTCGTACGACACCCGGATCTTCGCCATGGCAGCCCCGCGGACACCTCCGCCGGCATGGAGAGGAGGACCGGCGGAGGAGGCGGAGGAGGAGGAGGAGGAGGAGGAAGAGGAGGAGGAGGAGGAGGAGGCGCTGTTTGGCTGCTGCTGCTGAGAAACTGTTGAGTTGAACCACCAGCTGCTTTCTGTCTCTGGATGTGTTTCACCTCCTCCGGATTCATTTACTCTCTCTCTCTCTCTCTCTCTCTCTCTCTCCTCCCTCTCTCTTCTTCCTCCCTCTCTCTATTTTTTACTCCTCTTCCTCTCCTCCTTCCCAGTTCGTGTCATTTATCTCTGTCAGCTTTAATTATCTGCTGCCTTATTGGGTGAAAGAACTACTCAAATATTTATCATTTATTACTCTGTATGTAAAAAGTCCTGCATTAAAGATTAAATAAAAAAACAAACATGATTAATAACTGAATTTAAATACAATTTTGGGTTATTATTTCTGTTTTATGCAACTATATACTTCTGTTTAAAAAATAAATAAATCTATAGGTCCTCCAGCTCAATCACAACTCAGTCTTTGTGCAGAATAACACAGTTAGAATGACAGAAACCAGAATAAAAAGATGAATTTCTCTGATGAATTATTTAAAAAAAAATTGGAATAAATCAGAATTTATATATAAACACTTGTCCAAGTGCCCACAAGAGTTGTAAAAAAAGAAGACAAAATTACCAAAAAAGTCACATAAAATGACAAAAAAAGTCACAAAATTAAAAAAATTATAATCTAAAAAGACCAAAAATACATACAATACAATACAATACAATAAGACACATTACCAAAAAGTCACAAAATAACCCTAAACAAAGATGTAAAAATATATAATAAGACATAAAATGACCACAAAAAGGTCATAAAATAATAATGTTAACTAGAAAATTTCTTCTGGGGAAATTGTGAAAGGGTCACGGGGGCTACTGCCGGTGTGTGTACACTATGATGAGATTATTCAGAGATTTATAACTATTAATACTAGTAATGTTATGATACTATATAATATACAAGGAGCACACCTACAACAAGCATTCCTTTACAAGTATTTATTTATACAGCAACCTATGACCTTTAACCTCAAAATGTGTGTGAAACATGTGTATCTTGAGGAGTGTGCGCACTTACGTGCATGTGTGTGTGTATCTGTAACTGTAATCACAGCAAAGATCAAAGGCAATCAGAGCAGAGCAATCAACAGAATTAACTGTCGCTGTAGAATGTTCCGGAACAGTGACAGCAGCCAGAGGTGAACTGGAATTTCTGTCCTCAAACAGAAAGCATTTTTGGCAAAACCATAATACCTATCATTGATCCGACTTCACTTTGAGCGTCCTGAGTTCTTCCTGAACGTCTACATATGTTTTTTTTTCCAGAAAAATGAAAAAATAGCTTTGTTAGAGCGATATAAAAAAACAGTTCCATCTCCCTTTTTCAGAAATCTTCCTGCGTTTTTAATATGGGAGCCAATGAGGCTGTTGGTGGTGTTGGTGGATCATCTGTGCGTCCTACGCCCAAACTATAACTCTGACAGCTTTACCAGAGGATTGTGAGGGAGAAGACTAATTTTCCTACGTTTCTATGTATAAATTATTTCTGTAGAGTGGAATTTGCGGCCTGGAGCGCAGTTTTCAAATTTATTTTTTGACAGTTTTTTCTCTCCCTCTACACTCTGGCGATGATGTCACACACTGTGACACGAACATTCCGTGCAATACACACCCATTATAATCTCAGAATTTCTCCAAAAATGATCATGGTCATTGAACAGGGATTGATAAAAAACTATATGACCTATCGAAACGTGGATTAATACACCGATACACAAGACTTGTGTCTACTGTTTAAAGTTTAAATGGAGTCTCTAGGTGAAATTATGCCGGAGAAGTAGACGTTTAAAAATCTCCAATTATTGTTCTTTTTCGCTCATTTTTTGTCGGCCGTCCCATTCACTTCAATGCAAAATTTTGGGCAGTTTTTCGCGACTTATGTCACGAAAAATTCGTATTCCGTAAAGAAAAGTAATAGCTCACCGATCCCGATCAAACCGCACGTTTTGATATATAATTTGTCCTGCAACTCTTCAACATCTAGAATTCCCTGTCCCACTTTTTTCGTCAACTTACCGTAATAAAGCTTCTTTTAAACCAGCGTCCTCACAAAGGTACTCCTTTTATCTGTTAAATATCCTTTTATGGCAGATTTTGCACATATTTTTCTGCCTTTTGCACACAAAAAACAGACAATAAAGCACTTTCTGTTCTATTCTAGTGTAGGGAAAGTTACAGAGGACTCAAAATCTGCACGTATTTGTTGCATTTTGACGATTTAAATAACCAAAAATGAAAGTTTCTCCTTGTGACGTCTCGTTACCTGAGTATTTATTGAATCAATGACATTGTAATCTTATATATAAGCTATAATTCGTGTCTGTGCCTGAGACAGAGTGATGCTGCTCTCCCTCGCTAAGAGGCTTATCTCCTGTAACAGAGAGAGAACGACCAGCAGCCAGCGGCCAAATACTAAACACAAATCTGGATTGAATCATCATCAGGCCACCGGGGCGAGAGAGCATCCGTCAACCTGCAGAGAGAGAGAGAGAGAGAGAGAGAGAGAGAGAGAGAGAGAGAGAGAGAGAGAGAGAGAGAGAGAGAGAGAGAGAGAGAGAGAGAGAGAGAGAGAGAGAGAGAGGGAGAGAGAGAGAGATGAAACCATAGAAACATCAGATGGCTGCAGGATGAGGACTAAAGTACGTGGACGCCTGAACTGCACAGATTTATTCACAACAACAGAACTACAGAATATGTTTTAAATGGTTCATTTATCTAATAAAAATAAAACTTTTTACAGCTGACTAACAGGAGATAATGTGCAGTATTATATCTGCTCACCTCTTTATATTTTATGGCTGCAGCTTGTTTTAACCATATTGTAGATTTGTGCTTTGCACCTGTTGCACAGAAATAATTAAGTTATAAAAAGTGTCCGTTATTTGTGTTAAATGTTGATATTAGTGTCAGAATCTCTTTATTCTCCATGTGTGGAGAGGCTGGAAACATGACAATACTTAAATATGTGAATTATGTGCACTGTTGTGGTCATTTTACGTCTTTTTTGGTAATTTTGTTTCTTTTTTTAGTCATTTTATGTCTTTTTTTTGGTAATTTTACATCTTTTTTGGTCATTTTATGTCTTTTTTGGTATTTTTACATATTTTATGGTCGTTATACATTTTTTTTGGTCATTTTGTGTTTTTTGGGTCTTTTTTCAGAGAGGAGAGGACAGGAGAGGCTGGAAACATGCTTACAATACTTCAATATGTACAATATGTGAACTTTTTTGGTAATTTTGTTTCTTCTTTTGGTAATTTTATGTCTTTTTTGGCCATTATACTTATTTTTTAAAAATCGTTTTTGGTCATTTGTTTTTTTTTGTTGTAATTTAACGTCTTTTTTGGGGGGGTAATTTTAGATCTTTTATGGTCGTTATACATAGTTTTTGGTCATTTTACATCTGTTTTGGGTCTTTTTTCAGAGAGGAGAGGACAGGATAGGCTGTTTACATGACAATAATACAATATGTACAATATGTGGACTTTTTTGGTCAGTTTGTTTCTTCTTTTGGTAATTTCACGTCTTTTTTGGTCATTATACATATTTTTTGGTAATCCTGTGTCTCTTTTTGGTCATTTTGTTTCTTTTTTAAGTAATTTAGATATTTTCTGTCATTTTGTGTCTTTTTTTTGGTCATTTTTGTGTCTTTTTTTTAGTAATTGTGTCTTTTTTTGGTCATTTTGATACTGCCTCAGCGGCCCC
>NC_081538.1:29905923-29920923 GCF_030273125.1 Centropristis striata | reverse complement strand
CCCAAAGGGTTAAAATAAAAGTTTTGAGGTTTTAGAAAGTTTGTCGAAAGACAAAAAAACACATCTGATGACATAAGCTTTCACTCTGGGGTCATTTAATGGCTATTAATTAATTAAATAATCCAACATAATGATCAATAATGGAGACAATTAACTTATCATTCACTATAAACGTCCAAAAAAAGGAAATAAAAAGCCGTTTGCATCACTTTTATACCCCTTAGTGTTTCCACTGTTTATAAAAGGACAAAGACATAAAGATCTGTGTCTCTTCTTCTTCTTCTCTTTGTTTTATTGAAGCAGCTCGATGAGATAATTAACAGAAATAAAATCAAGTTTCAGTTTCACACGTCGCCCACTCGCTCTCTCTCTTTCTCTTTGTTCCACTATTTTTCTTTTTCTTTAGTTCAGTCGGTTACATAACTCATTAAAAACTGAAATATCCTGCAAGAAAAACCTGCTTTTCTCATTTCTTTAAAAACTATTTTCTTCTTTTTGACCCTCGACACATGAATTAAAATGACTCACTCAATAATTTCAGGTTCTTTTTCCCTCTTTATTTCCTCCGTTGGCTCCAGTTTAAACTCTTAAATCTACTGGACACTTTTAGTCTCCTGCAGCAGTAAAAGCTGCTTTTATGGCCACATTAAGTCTTTATGGTGCTGACGTTAATGTCTTCTCTCTCTCTGTCTCTTATCTCTGTCTGCTTCTATTTGTTTACAATAATACAGTCAATGTGTGTGTTTATGCTTCATTTAACTTCATTTATTCAGCTGCTGTTGAGTCCAAGAGGCTCGAATGAAAAGTTAATACATTCATTTGTTGGAAAATATGGAAAGTTTATGTGCATTTTCAAACAAAAATACAAAATTTTAATAGCAAAAACATATATTTTTTAAATTATAATACCCCCTCTCCCTCTGTTGTCTCATCTGAATAAATAGTAAGTAAATAGTTTGCTGCAATCATAATTTTTATTATTTTATCCAACAACCTGAATAAGTAGCAAAGCAAGAAGGCTGTTATACTGTGTGATTTTATTTTACTATTTTTTTTTTTTTTAGTGAAAGATTATAATCAATTTATGAAAGGGTTTTTTTTTCAATTCGAGAATGGTAAAAAATGTTTAGATGAATAAAAAATTAAATAAAGAATAATAATTTCACTTTACACTTACACTAAAATGAGTCTAAACATAAATAAATAATAATTTAAAAAATGTAATGTCTCATTTTAAATGCTTCATCTGCAAAAAAAAGGTCCGAAAATGTATAAAATTATCATTATTATTGATAACTAAATACTGAAGTGAATGATGGTTGAATTAACCATTAATAACTTTGTGTTCTGTTTATCTTCCTGATAAAATGTTTTATTTTATAGATATTATGTCTTTTTTTGCAATTAATATTTAATTTTATATTGTTTTTACTTTTTAACTCAAATTGAGTTTATAATCCATAATATTGAGTTCATGTTTGCAACATTTGTACATTTTAATAAACATTCACCTTCCTGTCTGCTGGTCTGGTTGGCAGGTGGCGCCCTCTGCTGGACAAAACACTGAAACACAGCCAACAAAACCAAATGAACCCTTCGGTCAGATTGATTTATTTACTTCTTTTTAAATGTCATGAATTAACTTTTAGTCCCAACATTTGAGGCAACATGGAGGAAGAAACCTAAAAGATCTTTGAGAAAAAAACCCCACAGAAAACAAACTTGTGATCTGCTTGAAAGCTCCTGAATAGTAAATAAAAGGATCTTCTTCAGGTGAGATTGTTTCCTCACACTTCAATCATTTAAAGAGAAATAGCTCATATTTATATTCATTTTAAGGGAAGGAGCAAACAAAACAAAAATATAAAAAAACATATTTAATAAATCATTTTTTGTTGCAAAAACGGTTTTGAGGAAGTGGATTTTAGATTAAAAAAACCATTAAAAAACAACAAACCTACAGATCCAATGTATAGCTTTTGCCACTTTGTATAAAAAAATAAGAATTAAAAAAAATGTATTTCCGTCTTTTAAGAGTTAGAAAAAATAATTAAAATATATATAAACATTTTTTTCTTGTGGTGCTTTTAATCCAGATATTTTTTTCCCACATTACAAAGAAATAATCTTGAAATTAACCCGACACTATCTCCTGTAACACTCACACATTAATCTAGTTTAATGTTTTGTACCTGTTGGAGTGCAGGAAGTTGTCTTCTTGAGCAGCAGCCAAAATAAAAATAAAATAAATAAAATAACCAAAATATCAAAAATAAATGTAGCAATTAATTGATAAAATGTGATGTGAATTAAAATTCCAATTTTTTTTAAAAAATGTATCAATTCCCCTAGGTATTTACTTTTTTTTGTTTCAATTAATTAATTTTTAATTCACATTTAACTAGTTTAATGTTTTGTACCTGTGTTGTAGTGCAGGAAGTTGTTGTCTTCTTGAGCAGCAGCCAAAATAAAATAAAATAAATAAATAAAATAATAAATAACTCAATAAATGTGCCTTTAAATGTAAGAAAAGTAAATGTAGCAATTGATTGATAAAATGTGATTTAAATTCCAAAATTTTATTCTTTTTTGCTTTATTAATTCCCCTATGCATGCACTTTTTCCCAATTTAATTCATTTTTTTTAAATTGACGTATTTATTTTAAATGTATTTTAATGTTTATTAATTCATTTTAAAATGCACTTTGTTTGCTTTTTTAAAAGAATTCCCCCTCCTATTTATTTCCTTAAAAACTTACTTATTTTTGTAATATTTCCTTTATACATTTCTTAATAAAAACAGATGAAAACGTACCTGAGAAGCGACGAAGACGACTTTTAAACACAAATCTTCGCAGGAATCTTCTTCATCAACTTCTCCGTCCTGAAAAACAAAACGTCATTCTGCACAAAAAAACAGCCGCCAGTCCTCCTTCAGTTTCATTACCAGAATATTTATTTTATTCTTTTTCCTATTAAAACACTAGCTGCCATATTTAATAAAACAGCCAAACGGCCAAGTGCCTCAGTCCTCAAATCCTCCAATCAAATCTCCTCAGAACAGGTCACATGGGTCTGTGGGCGTGTCCTTGGCTTGTTGCTGCTGCAGAGTGAACGAGCTGGGCCCCTGGAGGAGGTCGCCGCGGTTACGGCTCTTTGTTGTTGTTGTTGTTGTTGTTGTTGTTGTGGGCGGCGGAGTCGAGCGTGGTCCCCTGTAACACCGTCTCCGTGGTGAGTATTGCATCGTTTACTGGCGGCCAGCAGAGGGAGACTCTCCTCCATCACACTAATTAAAAATACTGCCAAGTCTGTATGTATATATATATATATATATATATATATATATATATATGTATATATATAAATATAAATATACATACACATAGGTGTACATTGGTGCCTCCTGGAGGAAAAATAACGGAATAAAAAAGCAAACAATTTGGGAGTTTTGACTTAAAAATTGGGACTTTTTTTTAGTGGAGTGGCTAAAAAGGAAATGTTTGACTTTACGGGGGAGAAATTTGCTTTCTTGTCAAAATTTAAATGTTCAGATTGAGACCGCTGTCACGTTTGAACGGTAAATATAAATCTAACGTCAACTTAGCTTAGCATAAAGACTGGAAGCAGAGGGAAACTGTTAGCTTAGCTCTTCTTAAAGGTAACAAAACCCTCCTAACAGCACCTTGAAGCTGATAAACATGATACTTTGAGCCTGTTTACACTTGGTTTTAAATGTGTGGACAGATGAGACACTTCCCCGTTCAGCCTGGTGCACGATTAGCACGTCCACATAGTCTCTGATCCTGGTGCACTATTAGCACGTCCACATAGTCTCTGATCCTGGTGCACTATTAGCACGTCCACATAGTCTCCTGATCCTGGTGCACTATTAGCACGTCCACATAGTCTCCTGATCCTGGTGCACTATTAGCACGTCCACATAGTCTCCTGATCCTGGTGCACTATTAGCACGTCCACATAGTCTCCTGATCCTGGTGCACTATTAGCACGTCCACATAGTCTCCTGATCCTGGTGCACTATTAGCACGTCCACATAGTCTCCTGATCCTGGTGCACTATTAGCACGTCCACATAGTCTCCTGATCCTGGTGCACTATTAGCACGTCCACATAGTCTCCTGATCCTGGTGCACTATTAGCACGTCCACATAGTCTCCTGATCCTGGTGCACTATTAGCACGTCCACATAGTCTCTGATCCTGGTGCACTATTAGCACGTCCACATAGTCTCCTGATCCTGGTGCACTATTAGCACGTCCACATAGTCTCCTGATCCTGGTGCACTATTAGCACGTCCACATAGTCTCCTGATCCTGGTGCACTATTAGCACGTCCACATAGTCTCCTGATCCTGGTGCACTATTAGCACGCCCATATAGTCTCCTGATCCTGGTGCACTATTAGCACGTCCACATAGTCTCTGATCCTGGTGCACTATTAGCACGTCCACATAGTCTCTGATCCTGGTGCACTATTAGCACGTCCACATAGTCTCCTGAGCATTTCTGTTGGTACAACTTGACTAACTTTTGTCAGAAAAAGGAGTCTCCTTCACGTTACTCAACACTTTTTCCAATTATTTGCAATATAGGAAAGTTGTGTGACCGTAATGATCGCCTCATTCTGCACTGTAGGGACGCCACAGTGAGGGACCGGACATTGATTTAAAGAAAAGATATTCATTGATGATGATCAATATCTTTAGAGCGCTTACTTTGGTTTTAAATGTTTAACCTTTGAACCACAAAGATCGGAGACGATTCATGTCCAGAGTTCGTACACCTTTTCCAAGCTCAAATTCAAGCACTTTTCAAGCACTTTCAAGGTCCATTTTCAAGCTTTTCCAGCATCTTACAGCTGTGGTAAATTACATATTTCTTCAAATACATACATACTGAAAATGATTATTTTACGTTTTCATTTCAGGTTCTCCAACTCATTATATTTCTATTCTGTAGGAATTTGTTGTTAAAGAAACAGATACAATTTTAGCACTTTTCAAACCTTGAAAACAAAATTCAAGCATTTTGAAGGGTTTCGAGCACCTGTACGAACTCTGCATGTCTCTGTGGCAGCACTTTGCTTTTTTATAAACTAAAAATTACTCAAACTAAAATACTGTGCGAAGCAGAAACTTTCAATTTATAATTGTAGTGTTTGTTGTCTTGATAACAAACAATATTTTACAAACTTGAGTTTTTCGTTTTTGTTTCTGCTATTATACGAAAATGAACTAACTTGGTTTTGTTTGTAAAAAAAAAAGAAGAAAAATACTGAGTATGGTAACAACGGCAGCCGAACAGCACCAATGACGTATTTTCCTGTTACGTTCTTGTCTAAGATGCATTAACGTGCACGCTTCAAAAGATATTTGGTCAAATGCGCCCTAGACCATCTCGGCCAGTGGTTTCACGAGTCTTACTGGTCATTTAGCACTAATTTTTTAGGAAATTATTTAACAAAAAATTCAAATAAACTAAACCCAGAGAGCACCAAATGTGGATTCATCCGCAGCTGAAAATAGTCCCTAATAAATACACTGTTACCACATTTTAAAACCAAGTGTAAACAGAGACGTATTTGTTTAATCGGTATAAAAACTAAAGTGTAAAAATGAGAAATCCTCCTCGTGCTAAGCTAAGCTAAGCTAACGTCTCCCAGCTTCCTGTTTAGAATAAAGACGTGAGCCTGATTTCAATCTGAACAAATAAAAACTCGGCAAGAAAATAAAACGAGCAGATTTCTCAAACTTTTTCCTCATTGATCCTGAGAGAGGTCACTCCAGCTGTCTGATTGGTTCGACTGTTGCCGGGCAGAAAACAGACTTGTAATAATGTGGAGGGGGGAAGTGATATTAAAGTAGAAAAACTTAATAAAATATTAAAAAGGAGAAGAAACAGGGACTTCCTCTGGCAGAGGGAGGGAATAAAAAACAGAAAACAAAGATGAAAAAGAAAATGGTGAAAACCTCGAAAAAGGGATGTGTTGACATTTTTCATTTCTGTCACTTTGTTACTTTAATCGACTAAATTGTGGCAAAATGCTTAGAAAATAATCCACTTTTTTATTTCTATTACTCTAATAATTTGTGGCTATCGTGTTGTTGTTGTGCCGTTAAATTTTCAAAAAATAAGTCTGATGTTTTTCCATATTTCTTTACATTAAATCCCATGAAAAGACTCAAATAAAACATGCTGTTTTTTATCAAAGCTAATTTACAATATTTTTTTAAATTATAAAAAAAAAAAAAAAGTTAGCTTCTTAATTCTAGAGGAGCAACCTGATGTTTTCTTCCGACTTTTTAAAATTATAATAAAAAAAAAATCAAGATTTCTGCCTAAAAACTCATAAAATTCTCGCGCAACCTGCAGATTTATTTTACCATTATTAATTAATTTGTGCCTGAATAAAAAATAGAAATTAGAAAACAATCAAAAACATAATTTTTGTTGATTTTTTTCCTGTGATTATTTCACCTTTTCAGGTATCAAAACACCAAATGTTGATTGACTGTTGTTGAATGTTGAAAAACTTCAGTATCAGCTGTTTCTATATAAAGAAATCAGCTCATGGGGATTTGTCAACTTTAGGAGAAATATATAAAAAAGGCAGAATGTTCCTTTAAGAGGTGAATAAATCAGAATCTGCTGATTAAAAACAGATAAAAATGTCCAACACATCCCACTCAGAGGGACTTTTCTGTTTCTAACTTCACCTCGTTAAACAAAAAGCTGCTTTCACGCGTCGCCACATAACAACAAACCAAAAAAAGATATTTTTTCTTCTTTTATTATGAAATAGTGCTACAATGTACATTGCATTTCCTCTCCTGACTCTCCGCTGTCTGTTGTGTGTTTGTCTGTGTGTGTGTTGTTGATTTTTTTTTGTAATGCTGGTAAAAATGAAGAAAACTGATAAATATTTTCCTGCCAAAGATCCGAGAGAGGTGTGTGTGTGACACAGTGTGTGTGTGTGTGTGTGTGTGTGTGTAAATAATTATCCACCTGACAGGTGATTGAATTCTGTGTTGTGTGTTTTAAAATCTGGTTCTTCTTAAAAGCTTCTGTAGACAAAAATAGTCAATTCTTAAGACTGAATAGAAACATGAATCACTGCATCAGATGGACAGTTATTTACTGTGTGTGTGTGTGTGTGTGTGTGTGTGTGTGTTGTACTGTGCTGTCTGTTGACATTAAGTCTGTGCTCCACATAACAGACCAACAAAACCAAACTCATGGAGGAGGGAGGGGAGGGTGGGAAATAAAAAAAAATAAAAAAAAAAAAAACAGAAAATGAGGTAAAGAACAAACAAAAAGTCTGAAAAGTTAAAATCATAGAGTCTATTATTCTGTTTGGGGACAGAGAGCAGGAGCCAGGACGTCCTTAGTCCCGCCCCCGAGTCCTGATTGGCCAGATTCACTTTGAGTGTGTGGAGGTGGGAGTAAACCTAGAGGGGGGGTGATGGGTGAGGAGCCAGGAGGGCCAATGGCAGGCAGGCAGGAGGAGGTAGAGCCAATCAGAAGGCCTGCTGGGCAGGATTGTAGTTGAATGTGGAGGGAACGTGAGGTCGCTCTTCTAGTTTGTCATACTCCAGATGAAACTCCTGAAAATAAACAGAAACACGGGTTACTTCGCTGCAAATGTAGGCTTTTTTTTTTGCTCTTTTTACATGTGACTCTCTGTGTGCTTGTGTTTCACCGCAACATAGAAAATCTCTATAAATATCTAAGTCCTGCAACATGTCTTTGTGCAGAAAAACACAGTTAGAATGACAGAAACCAGAAAAAGAAGTTGACTTTCTTGTGTCATGAATGTTGTTACAAATGTAGAACGACAAAAAGACACAAAATCTGAGAAAAAACACAAAATGACCAAAAAAAGACGCAAAAATCACCAAAAAAAGACACAAAACAGACGTAAAGTGACAAAGAGGACACACAATTACCAAAAAAAATGCAAAAATTACCAAAAAAGAAATAAAAAAGACGTAAAGTGACAAAAAGGACACAAAATTACCACAAAAAAAAACGGCAGCAGGAGCCCTCACATCCACTAGCAGCAGAAAAAATCCTGTGCCTGAAATTTTTTTATGCAAAAAACTGACATTCTTGCATTGACTGAAATCGTTAACGAGATCAAAATACAACATCCTGTCAAAAACTGTGCTCCTTTCAAAAATAAAACAACTCTTATTAGATTATATTATTAGATTATGAGGATAGATGGTCAGATCAACAGATCTTCCACGTCGGAGAAGCAAAGTAAGCTGTTGGTTGTTGTTGTTGTTTACTTTATTCTTCTCCGGCAGGCTGTACGCTATCCACCGTAATGCTGCAATCTACCGGTCATATCCAGATCTAACTAACTAGGGGGTTTTGGTGTGTGTGTGTTTTTTTTAAAACATGATTAAAAAAATAAATAAAACACCAAAAAAATCCCGAGCCGGATTTTCGGAGGTCTTCAAGCCGCACTAGGAACTAGAAAACCTATCTTCAGTAAGAAGATACAGGGGAGAGCAACAAGAAACATCTCAGAAACAAGAAGACGCAGGCGGAGAGGTCTTCATTTCAGATTACAGGCTCCAGGCTATTCACTTTATATATATATATTTTCCATTGAAAATGCGGTTATCTATAGTCAGACTGCAAGAGAAATACAGTCAGAATTTATAAGCATTTACAAGCACTTAATCCAATATCCAAGCACTGTTCAAACCTTGAAATTCAACATTAAAATTCAATGTTCTCTTGGAAACTGTGTTTTTTTCACTGTTTTTTACATGATACAGAACAAACAATTAATGGATTAATCACAGACATAAAATGCAGATTATCAGATTATGAAAAAAGATGTTAGCTGCAGCCCAACTTCTGCAGAATCACAGGTAAAGGCCACAAAATGACCAACAAAAGACACAAAAATGTAAAAAAAAGACACAAAATAGACAAAGTGACAAAAAAGGACACAAAATTACCAAAAAAGACACAAAATTACTAACAAAAGACACAAAAATGTAAAAAAAAAAAAAGACACAAAAAAGACGTAAAGTGACAAGATGAGCATGTGTACCTTTGCCACCTTCCTCCAGTTGAGGCAGTCGAAGAAGTAGTAGGTCCCTCTCTCGTAGGCGTTGGTCTTCAGCGTGGGCTCCATCCCCGGGGCCCGGGTGATCCAGACCCGCTCCTCTTTATGGTACCTCCAGTCCCTGTTAAACCTAAACACAAACACAGTTTACATGGTTTAAACTCAGAGGAGAAGCTGAAGAATATCTGACATCCTGCAGACAGGAAAGTTCCTGATATTTAAACATCACTGAAGGAAAATGTTTGTTTATTTTGTTTTCTTTGCAGTTGTAATATAAATTCTCAGATCTAATTTGTTTGATATACTATGGTTGACTGATCAGAGCATAAATAAATAAATAAATAAATAAATAAATAAATGAATAAATAATACATATTTATTTGACATTAAGTGGCTATATATAGAGGAAATCTCTTATTTTAAGTGTTGAGTACCAGGGTTTAGGTCTAGAGAAGTATTTTGTGTCTTTTTTGTGTCATTTTGTGTCTTTTTTTTTTTCGTAATTTTTTTGTCTTTTTTTGGTCATTTTGTTTCTTTTTTAAGTTATTTAGTGTTTTTCTGTCATTTTGTGTCTTTTTTGAGTCATTTTGTGTCTTGTGAGTAATAGAAATTCTTAGATCTAATTTGTTTGATATACTATGGTTGACTGATCAGAACATAAATAAATAAATAATAATACATATTTATTTGACATTAAGTGGCTATATAGAGAGAAAATCTCTTATTTGAAGTGTTGAGTACCAGGGTTTAGGCCTAGAGAATTATTTTATACTTCAGCCTACTCCCTTTTTTTTCTGACCAAAATGATATAAGGAAATGCATATTGAATATTAAGTTAACTGGTTCTTATTTCTGTCTCATTACTTAGACGGGGCAGATGCATGTATATGTATAGGGCTTTATATACTGTATGTGTGTAAATGTTTATATGTTTATGTACATTTGTTTAATGGTGTCTATGTGAGTATGTGTATGAATATAAATATATAATATATATAAAGGAAAATGATGCTTGCTCACTGCTATAACTGCTTTAATTTCCCCATAATTCAATAAGGTTTCCGGTTATTTCAGGCTCCTGCTGAAGGCAACAACAATTCTGATTAAATGTTAATTATATTGACCTCTAATTAAAATCCTCTAATAAAGCTAGAAATCGTGCAGCTGTTGGATTTTGTTTTGCTCCTTATTTTAAATGTTATTTTGTGTTATTTAAATCATCTTTCAGGTAACTTTCTGTTAATTGATCTGTTTTATTTAACTCCTAATGTAAAATACTATTTAAAATGTAAATTCCTCTTACTTTGCATGAAACAGAAGTCATGTAAATGTTTGAAACGGTTTCCTAATAAAAGAAATTAACTGTATAACACATTTTTTTAATGATTAACTGAAACCTCAATAAACTAGAATATCATAGAAAAGTTTATTTATGTCAGTAATTAAATTCAAAAAGTGGAAATAACACATTATATAGATCCATTACTCACAGAATGAAACATTTCATGTCTTAATTTATTTAATTTATTCTAATCATAATGATTATAGTTTACATTTAATGAAGACCTAAAATTCAGTCTCTCAAAAAAATGTGAATATTACAAAAGACCAATTTTATAAAGTCTGTTTAATATGTAAATGTTGGTCTCTGATAAGTATGTCCAACTCAATACTTGGTTGGGGCTATTTGACTTGAACTACTGGAAATGGACTTTTACATCATATTCTAATTTATTGAGATGCACCTGTACACCAGGGGTCTCAAACTCGCGGCCCAATTGTGGCCCTTGTGACGATATTTTGTGGCCCTCACCTTGATATGAAAGTTTAATGTGAGTTTTATATGAATGGCACTTTACTGTGTTGTGTGTGGAAGGTCCCTTTAATTACTGTTTTTGGTAATTTTGTGACTTTTTTTAATAATTGTGTGTCTTTTTTAGTCATTTTGTGTCTTTTTTGGTCTTTTTGTGTCTTTTTAAAAAAAATAATGTGTCTTTTTTTAGTCATTTTGATACAGCCTCCAGCGGCCCCCTGCAGGTAATTTTAGTTTGAGACCCCTGCTGTATATGCAACTGTGTGTGTGTGTGTGTGTGTGTGTGTGTGTGTGTGTTGTTCTCACAGTTCTACTGCAGCCAGGAGTTGTAGTAGGTCTCCTCCGTTCATATAGTAGAGATAAAACAGCAGATCTTCACCGTATCGAGACAACTTGATAGCTGCTAACTGGAGACATCAAAGAGAAAAAGATCTTCAGTTTAGAGTCAAAACTTTATTCCCCAGACATAAACCATTCAAACACAAACACTGAACTATTAATAATAAAGTCTTTCCTACAGCTACAGAGAGTAAAGTACAAACCTTGTCCCTTATGTGGATGTTGGTTAAATACTCTGAGGGGACGTGGAAGTCTGCAGGGAGAGAAGTTATTAAAGAGCTGAAACACCTGCAGACCCAAGCTCTTATACACTCAACACTTTAGAGAGAAAATTATAAAAATAAGTTAAAGAAGGTCCTTTGAATGGTATTTAACTTTGGCCACCAAAACATTCAGATTTAGTTTTCTTGTGGAATTATTAAAGTCCAATATTTCCTCCATAAATATGCAGAATAAAGCTAAAATAAATGACATATTTGGTGTTTTAAAGAGCGTGAACTCACCGATGTCCTGCGGTCGACAGGGAGCCGACGCCCACGGAGACGCAAACTTAGGATAGAGATTCCTGAAGAAGAAGGAGGAGGAGGAGGAGGAGAAGGAGGAGAAGAAGAAGAAGAAGACACGGTTAGATTCAGTAGAAGCTGTTGTTAAGAGCAGCTGCTGCAAACTTTAGTTCCTCTCCTGAGTCCAATACAAAGCTGCTGCTGCTTTATTTCACTGTTTCTTCGATATTCTTCAGGAGAAACAACTAAACTGCAGTGAAGACGAGCAGAAACTGTCTCAGTGAGATGAAGAGCTGCAGACAGCGTGAACCATCTTGAATCATATGGAAACTAAACCCTGCAGGAGCTGTAATATCCACCATTAAGAATGAAGTTATGTCTATCCTCTAATTAATTCTTTCACCAGAATTGAGTGCATTACATAGACTGTAATAATAAGTGAGTTCTTAAAAGTTTTAATTAGTTTGAATGAATACTCTTCTACTTTAGATTTGTTGATGTGACAATCAGAGTTTGCAGCTTCGGTTGGACTTGAAAAAAATCAGTCTTTGCAGCATTAAATGAATCAGAATTGTTAAGAACTTTTAACAAGAAGAAGTGCTTAGTTTTCTTTGAGACGAATTCTGCTGCATCTTGTCAACTAAAAAAAAATCAAACTTTCAAGTAAATGAAATGAAATGTGATCTCCTTAACGTTTCGTGCCTCAGTCTGACACACATGAAACATAATATCATGTTAATCATGTTGTTTATTACTGACGCAGTAAAAGTTGCATTAAGTGTCACTACACTGTTGCAAAATAAAGTACACAAACTGTTGGATGCGTTTTTATTTTTGCAAGAATGTGTCATAATGACAAATGCAAATTCAGCCAGTTTGAATAAAATCACAGCAGTTTAACTTCTTACGACAAAATCTGGTTTTAGATTCAGTTCTGGATAACTGCAGGTAACAAGGTGGTCCTGCAGCTGAACTTTGTGGTTGCAGGGCAGGTTTTTAAACTGGAAATGTGCACGACTCAAAAAACACTGACGCTCAGCTGGTCCTAGGTGTGTGTTATCCCCACATGACTAAAACCGCAGTGCTTTTATTTTGAAGGCAATTTACATATGTGCATGCGTGCATAGGCATTGCTTTCTGCAAAAAGTTAATAATAATAAATAAAAATTGCTGGTTTGCTGCATAACTTACATGCTAAATATTGTTGGAAAAGTGAGATAATGATTGGAATTTTTACTATGTCTTACTGCTATATTTGACTCCACATTAACAGTCTTATCATAACATGTATTCTTATCAGTAGCAGCTCAAAACCAGATAATTTACTGTATTTTATAAAGCGATTACATTAATATGGAGCAGAATTTAGTTCAGAGAGTTTTGGACCGGCCACCTGCAACTTTTACAGTATCTCATGTGGCCCCTTGGGGAAATTAATTGCCCACCCCTGCTCTAAACGGTCTGTGAGTATGTGTGTGTGTCTATGAGTGTGTGTTTGTGTCTATATGTGTAAGAGTGTGTGTGTGTCTTTGAGTGTGTGTGTGTGTGTCTGTGTTCGTCTGTGTGTGTGTGCCTGTGTTTCAGTGTGTTTCTCTGTGTTTGAGTTTTTGTGAGTATGTGTGTCTGTCTGTCTGTCTGTCTGTGTGTGTGTGTGTGTGTGTGTGTGTGTCGTACTCGGGTGAGTTGAGGTTGAGGCCCAGCGTGGTGAGGTCGGAGCCCAGCGCCAGGTGGACCATGCCGGGATCCGTCTCCGCCGCCCGGATGAACGTCAGCAGGCCGATCATCCCGAACTGGTCCGTTACCATGCCGATGGGGATGTTGGTCACACGGCCTGGGACACACACACACACACACACACACACACACACACACACACACACACACACACACACACACACACACACACACACACACACACACACACACACACACACACACACACACACACACACACACACACACACACACACACACACACACAGTTAGACTCGGACCCGTCTCCGGTCTGTGGTTCTCTACGTGGAACCCGTCTCACCGTCGGGGAGAACCTGGATCCCTTTCTTCTGCTGGTTGTTGTTGCTAGGCGCTGAGCTCTTGTCTCCGGGGAACTTTGGACCGTCTGAGTTCGAGGTGGGCTTTCCTGACGAGTTCAGGTTCTGGTTGGACAAAAATGGAGGGAAAAAACAGGCCGAAAAAATGGGGCGAGTCAGGACATGAGAGCGCTGCACGAGTGAGGAAAGTGATAAAAACAGCAAGTCAGCATTTCATCCACAGCAACAACTGGACAGCAGAGATCAATAAAAACTAATCAAAAGACGAGAAAACGGCAAAAGAGACAAAAAAAACAACAACACAAAGGGGCGAGGATGTGGAGAAAAACAAAAAGAAGAAGAGGTTTGTACCGTTTTGCTGTCTTCGTTGGTGCTGGTGGGGTCTTTTGTTTGGTAGTTTGGCCCAGGGAGAGCTGGGAAGTCTTCGTTGTGGATGGAGAAGTCCTGCGACTGCTCACTGGACGGCTTGGTTACCATGCCAACTGGAAACACAGCGAAAGTTATTATAGGGGAATAATAAGATTAGATTAGATATTCCTATATTAGTCCCATAACGGGACATTTTCAGTGTTACAGCAGCAAAAGTGTCCAGAAAAATAGAAAGAAGCATCAATAAAATAATGATTAAGAGAACAGACTCAAAATAAAAAGGAGGAATTTATGAGAGTCTGGCAGAACATTTTTTACATTTATAAGTAAAATGCATCAATTTTGTGCACTTTGAGAGCAAAATGAGAGCAAACACGTCACATAACATCTTTTCATAGTCAGAAGATATTGTATTATAGAATCTGTTATCCGACTGTGTCCAAATTTTAATTGCTGTCAACATGTTTCCACTAGGACTTGGAGCAGCCAGACAGTGTTTCTTTTTTCCATAAATGCCCAAATTTGGTGCCTCTCACACATTCTTATGCCACTATTCCATCATATACACTGATCTCATCATTGCAGATTTTAAGACTTATTTTAAAAGGAGAATAAGGGTTCTTGTATGTTTTATTTAAGGCATCTTATTTTGACAGTTTCTTGTAAATTCTGTTGTTGACACTCTGCTGAACAACAGCAACACAACACAAAGTAACTTTATAAAATGAATCGTGTAGAAATACTTTCAGTAGCTTAAAATCTGACGTTGGAGCAGCCTGGCGGGCCGCCACAGTCTGGGTCGTTAATGGGAAACCCCGTCT